>NW_019268619.1:22576-44898 GCF_002738365.1 Cucurbita moschata | reverse complement strand
AAGAAACGCAAAGGAAACATATATCCGATCTTGAGCCTGAAGCTCTGATACCAAATGATATGATAAGGAATCAATACAAGGGGAATAAGATTCGGATTACCTTGTCGATCGAATATCTCAAGCCAAGAACACTTTGTTTGAGATTCGAATCACTCTAGAAGCAAGATCGATCATGTCTAGCTTCAATGATTCTTGTTGATCAAATATCTCAAACACTTGTTTGAGATTCGAATCACTCCACAAGCAAGATTGATCATGTCGAGCTTGAATGATTCTACATGCAATCTAAACTACATAGAATTGCAAAGAAACTTAGCCATTGGCTAAAGAAAAGCACAAATGCTTCTTTTGATATATTTTCCAAGTCTTCCTTACAAATACAACAAACATGGCTTTATATAGCCTCAAAATGAAACTATTGAAGGCATTCCAAAAGTTGTAACATTCACACTTTATGGCCATAATTAGCCATTATCTAAATGTAACCGAAATTAAATAAAAAGTCTTAAAATACAATAACTCTAAATTACTCTAAATTATAACCCACCCAAAATTTACAACAATCAAACTTTATTCTTCTTCAATGTAGCATGAATTGAAACATCTTTTGATTATTTTGATAACCTTTTCTCCACATCTTCATTGAAGCATGTTGTATGATTGATGTCTCTTGGTTCATATCAGAACGCTTTCAAATAATTTCTCTCCAAGTTAGGAAAAATAAATGGCACGTTGGACATTGTGGCTTTACTAGACCTTTGACAAGGTTATTCTTCGTTAACCGAACATAACTTATGCAGTGACTAAATTCTGTTCAATCATACTTGCCTCTACTCTAGGCTAAGTTCTAATGCTCGACCTTACCTTTATTCTAGGCCAAAATTCTTCGAAAGCAATGCCGCAATCTCGTATAGTTGTTTTTATTACCAATCATGACCAAATAAGTTGACAATTCTTAATATCATAATTTATGTCGATAGCGTTTATATTCACTTATACTAATGATCATATCAAGCTTAAAAATAAAAAGAAGAAGAAAACAAGATACACACACGACAAACATATCAAAAAACATTAATTTATTTCAATATTAAAATCCAACCTTCCAATATATGAATATATTGTTTTTTTTACCGGACCGCTCGTACCAAATATCAAAATTATTGGTTTTATAGTTGAACATACAAACATTTTGCTCACTCACATACATACCACGAACATAGAGTACTTTCGCAATTCTTTCTATCTCTCTTATTTACGTACGTATCGAAGTAACGAAATGAGCCAGGCCATCGGGAGAAACAGTATAACAACCATAAATTTGGACGAAAGCTGAAGTCGTAGCTGGCCCACGGTGTAAGCTTGTGGACTCCATTGCCAGATTTGGAGTGAAAAGTGAGCTGATTCTTAGCTTTTAGAGCATTTGTTATCTTGACGATAATTTCTGGGTTTTGGATGATCGATCATTCGATTGCAGTGACTTGGTTAGCGAAGAACAACGAAATTCAGAGAGAAAGCGCAAGCGTTGAAAATAAACATATTTTGTTGAAATGGTAGAGAAAAAATATAGGCATGAACACATTTGTGCTTGGTTTGTTTCACTTTTATAGTCGATAAACAGTGCAATGGAAGGTAAAAGTTGATTGTGTCTTTAAGAGGTTTCAATATTCGTATTCTTGCCATAAATAGTAAATATGGATCATTTGATAACATTTTCATTTGTTGTTTATTGTTGGAACAGATGTCTACAGATGCGTGGGAAAGCATTCCCTTCTTCGGTTTTTATTTTTTATTCCTGAAAAATCATCGGTTTGTTTTCGTGGGGATTAGAGAGATGATTATCGGGGAGATCAGGTGCGAAATCCTCCATTTAGTTTTTTCGGAGATTAGAGGGAGGATTCCTCATGGAGATCACATTCGAGACAAGGAATTTTTTTTTTCCAAATAAATTTTTACCAAAAAATTTTCATTTTCTAATACAGATCCTATTAAAAAAAATTTATAGATTAAAATAAATTTAATAATATTTCTGATTGAACATTTACATGCTATACAAGGGAGATGCAGTAAGAACATACCATATAAAGAGCGTGTAAGATCACGTAAGATTAAAAGCTTATTGGACATTCAAATTATACGTTTAGACCCTGACAGAATGGCTAATAGGTCTCTAAATTTTGATTATTTTAGTTCGACATTTCAGGAGTAAGAAATCGAACTATCGAACTTTGTTATCTTAATTCATACCGTATCTTTTAAATTACGCGTAGGGTAGCTCATACCTTATCTACAAAGGGTTATGTATCTAAAGAATATTTTGACCCAAAATATGAAAGCTCGTTTGTTTAGTATGGGTCAAAATAAATTGAGTTCATTTCACATCCTCCAGATTTGAAGTTAGAGCTCGAAAGTCGAGCTCTTCGCCTGAATTTCAGCAACCAACTCATCCATAAACACCTATGGAAGGATAACAACCTTCGATTTTGATAAGTATGGTCCGAAGGAAGAAGAAACCCTAAAAATAATTCTATGGATATTTTTGTTGCAATTTGATAAACTTTTTACCAAAATGATCGTATCTAATTGTATACAAGTACTATACGTTCGACATCTTAGAATACTCTAAGCAATTGCTTGATAATGGTGTACACTTGCAGTTATGAGCTGACCTCCTTCCCGACGAGTTTGCAGTTTAGAGCCATTAGACGTCACGTCATTTTTGTATGTAAACTAGTTTATTACCCTTTTGCTTTTGTAAGCTCCATCAAGCCTTTGTAACAGAGTTGCTATCACGTTAGTATGAAATAAAAATGAGTTCAAGAACGTCTAGTATGAGCGATTTGAACCTCTAATATCGTCGAGAGTATAATCTCATTCACATTTAGATTATGATCGGTACTGAAATTAATTAGTTTTGTTGATATTATACCAGAAAACAATTTGCATAACTACTATAATTTAGTATAACTGTAACAACCTAAAAAATAATGATAAATGTATTTTGTATTTTATGTGTGGTGTGTTTGATGATGATGATAATAATAATAATAATAATAATAATAATAATAATAATAATAATAAAAAATAAAAAATAAAAAAACAACGAAACGAAGCAGCTGCTGTAAAGGGGGGATGAGGGGCGGCGGACGCGTAGCTGGAGGCGTGGGATGGATGAGTGGATGATTAGAGGATGTGGAAGTGTGTTAAGGCTGGATTAAGCTTTAAAAAGGAAGAAAAAAACGAAGAATGGTGATTAGCGAAAAACCCAGAAAAACAGAGGAGGAAATTTTGAGAATTCGAGTTTTGGTTGCTTAATATTGGACATCAATCGAGGGTAAAGGAAGAGGGGTTGTTGCTGAGGAATCATTTGAGGAAGGGGATACGGCCACGAGCTGAATCGGACGGTGATTCGAAGGTAACGAAAAAAAACCCATATCACCGAACCTTCAAATCTCGATATCTTGATTCACACTGCATAATAAGTTATGAAATAAGGTTTGTTAGAACCGTAGTTAGAAGATCTATAAAGTTGTAGAAGAAATCAGAACGAAATTCGAGCTGTAGAGATGAAATTTTTGCTTCGGGACACAACGGGTATTAAAGGAAAAGATTGGGAAAAATTGCAGGGAGGAGAGGTTGAAGACGAGCGCGTGGGAGGCCGCGAGTGGATGTGCGACTGTACGCGGATCAGGCGCGTGAGAAAACGAACCCCCGACCTTGTATTGGCGCGTGAGGGCGCGTGAGAAGGTATTTTTGCTCCCGGTTTGTCCCGTTCGACTCCTTTTGACCTGTCCTATCAAAACTGATCTATACTTATGTTGAAATCGATAAAATATAGGTCTAATAGGAAGGAATTGTGTTGAAATACTATTAAACGTACATTCAAGGGGGAAAAGGAGTTCGCAACAAAGTAAGTAGCGTATCGACCTTTGAACTAGTTCTTAACTTGTTTTACAACATGTGAGTATGTTGTTTACCTGATTAAGAGCTTAATAAGTTATGATGAACTTTGATGATATTTAGTGTTTATTGTATATTGTGACTGCTTGCCTGTGATGTAAGCGTGATATAAATGATTGTCAGAATGTTCTACGTGTTGATCATGATACATGTATGGAAGCATGCAGTAACTATGAGTATGTTATGCATGTTAATGGGAAGGTTATGACTCTAGATATGCTTATTGGTTGTTGAGCTATGGTTTATTTACTGAGTATGATAGTCTACTAATTCCCGCGGAGTTCCTGGCCAACGCGCTGTGTGCTAAGTCAGGGAGCATGAGTACTCCTGACCGTTGGTATATGAGATAAACAAGCCGCCAGAGCAATTAGTAGACGGGCCGTATTTGACCGAGAGCGAGTCTTACATACGAGTCCGAAAATTCTAGATAAGCATATTGAGAGAGAGTCAGTAACCTAGTTGGAGGTAGCTGAGATACCTCATTAACGAACAGATGACCCTAGTAAGAGAACTAGGAGTCAGTGATGAATAAAACGTAAAAACACCTGGAAAGATTAGTTATGAACCCGTGAATGATAAGCTAGCTACTTACTGAATAATCTAATTACTCATCAGAATTATTATAACTTTTCTTTCCAGATAAAGATGTTGCAGGCCAGCCGAGGACGAGACCAGCGGGCTAGAGACTACTAGGAATCCATGTCTGGGTCTGTTATGTAATTATGTTTTCGTTGTCAAGAATTTACCTTAGTCGTTTTAAGATTTTTTTAAAGTACTGTTTTTTTAAATATTTTACTGGATGATTTTTTTAGAAATACTTTGAATTTTATGATTGGATATCAGAGTCTCTTAATATTGTCGATGTTAACTCCTGTTAATCGTTGACGATAAGCGGGTGTTACAAGTTGGTATCAGAGCCTAGGTTATAGGTTCTGTAGACAGTCTAGAATAGACAGTATGGATTCTTTTAGTCCAGCTCAGCGGTATCTCGCCTCGGTTAGGTAAGTGATGTATGATTAAATTGTATGAAAGAATAGTATGAAAAGTTTAAAAGAATTGATGATGACCACTTAATTATGTATGTGACAGGTATGGTCGTATTTAAGAATTTAGACCCTGGTACGTTCAATGTGGACTTGGGAAATAAGGGGCAGCCTGTAGAGGGAACTGCTCCAGCAGAGGCGGTCCCGGAGCCTGTTGCTCAGTCGGCATCTAGAGATCAGCCGACTGTTGTGATTACTTTGGAGGCATTACAATCATTGATTGAGAGTCGAGTAGATCAAGCGATGCAGAGCCGGGTGGACCAAGCGGTACAGGCAGCCCTTGCTGGTCTTGGAAGCAAGACGGCTCCAGCAGCACCTGTATCGGGCCAGACGACATTAGTGTCTGAAGCACCAGGAGTAGGTGTTCAGACAGTAATCCCTCCAACACGGTTGACAGAGCTACCTGGTACAGCTGTGGTGACAGAGGCACCATCGCGGGTAGTAACTTATGGCCGACGATGTATGACAGAGGAGAGTGAGTACATACGAGATTTCATGAAACTTGCCCCGCCAACTTTTGGAGGAAAAGGGATGGATCCTGAGGCAGCTGAATGGTGGTTGGAATGTATTGAAACAAAGTTTACATTCTACAACTGCCCAGAGAGTCATAAAGTGTTGTGTGCTAAATATTTGTTGGAGGGACCAGCCTATTTTTGGTGGAAGTCAAAGAAGCCGAAGATGGAGGCTGGTGGGGCCCCAATCACATGGGCGGCCTTCAGACATGAGTTTTGTGAGAAATATTATCCTGCTCTAGCGAGATTGCGAAACCGAAAAGCATTTATGCAATTGGAACAGGGTAATAGGTCAGTAGAGGAGTATGAGGTGGAATTCACACGATTATCCAGATTTGTTCCTCTTATGGTGGCTACTGAGGAAGAGAAGACGGATCTCTTTATTCAGGGTTTGAGGCAAGAGATACAGGGATCCGTGTCTGCCCATGCTTCTTAAGATTTTGTTACGGCTTATAATGCTGCGGTGAAGTTAGATGCTAGCATCCCGAGGAATAATCAGGGTTCTAGCAGTCAGGTACGGCCAAGTGGTAAATGAAAATTTATTCAAATATCCACGGGTTCGCAACAGCAGACGGTACCACAACGAGTTGATCGCCGGCCTTATTTAGGTGAAGGGAGGGCAGGTTGTAGTAAGTGTGGGTTAACTCATGCGGGATTTTGTAATGCTGCAGACAAGATATGTTATAACTGTGGCAAGACTGGTCATCTCGCCAGAGTATGTCGTAGTGCAAAGAACCCTAATATGATGCGCCCCGAGCGATCTGCTCCAGGTGGAGGAGGGGGTCAGTTGAGTGCCGGGGGACATCCTCAGGCTCGAGGTAAAGCCTTTGCCACGACAAGCAAGGCAGCGGGGGATGCCAGCACGGTGGTGATAGGTACTTTACCCATATCTGGCTATTTTGCTTATACTATATTCGATTCTGGCTCGACGCATTCTTTTATATCATTATCGTTTGTCTGTCAAGCCTGACTTGAAGTAGAGCCTTTAGGTTATGAGATTTTAGTTTCTACACCTTCAGGAGTCATATTGATGACCCGTGAAAAGGTGAAACTAAATAAAGTAGAAGTATCCGGCCAACCATTAGACGTGTTGTTAATGGTGCTAGATATGTATGATTACGATATTATTTTGGGCATGGATTGACTGTTTGCTCATCATGCCAGTATTGATTGTTATAAGGAGATAGTTTTTCACCCCTCGATGGGAAAGAGTTTCCGGTTTCAGGGTACGAAGCTGGGAAGTGTTCCCAAGACAATTACTGCTTTGAAGGTTAGGAAGTTAATTGGTCACGGTGCTGTGGCATTCCTGGCTAGTGTGGTAGAAGTGGGACGAGTGGATACAGATGTATCAACTGTACCTGTAGTGAATGAATTCCTGGATGTTTTCCCTGATAAATTACCTGGTTTACCACCAGAGCGGGAAGTCAACTTTGGTATTGAACTAGAACCAAGGACAACACCTATCTCTAAAGCTCCTTATAGGATGGCTCCCGCGGAATTGAAAGAGTTGAAGTTGCAATTACAGGAATTGTTGAACCAGGGATTCATACGACCTAGTGTGTCACCATGGGGAGCTCCAGTGTTGTTTGTGAAAAAGAAGGACAGCACACTCCGTCTCTGCATTGACTATAGGGAGCTGAATAAGGTGACAATTAAAAATAAGTAAACCTTGCCGCGAATTGATGACTTGTTTGACCAGCTTCAAGGGGCAGCGGTATTTTCGAAGATTGATCTTCGTTCTGGTTATCACCAGATAAGAGTCAAAGAAGATGACATACCGAAGACAGCTTTTCGTACTCGGTATGGGCATTATGAGTTTGTTGTGATGTCCTTTGGCTTGACTAATGCCCCTGCAGTGTTTATGGAGCTGATGAATCGGGTATTCCAGGATTTTCTGGATTCTATTGTCATTGTGTTCATTGATGATATCTTGGTTTATTCCAAGACAAACGATGAACATGCAGAACATTTGAGGAAGGTTTTGTTGGTTCTGCGTAAACAAAGATTATATGCCAAGTTCTCAAAATGCGAGTTTTGGCTTCAAAAGGTAGTATTCCTTGGTCTTGTGGTATCCAAGGATGGTATAACTGTTGATCCAGCAAAGGTGGAGGCAGTTATAGGTTGGGTTCAACCAACTACAGTTACTGAGGTGAGAAGTTTTCTGGGTTTAGCCGGATATTACAGGCGCTTTATTAAAGACTTCGCAAGGATTGCCGCACCACTGACTCAGTTAACCCGAAAAGGGAAGAAATTTGATTGGAGTCGAGCTTGTGAAAGTAGTTTTCAGGAACTCAAGGAAAGATTAGCGTCAGCCCCAGTGCTTATTGTACCTGACGGTACTGGGAACCTAGTAATTTATAGTGATGCCTCTAAGCATGGGTTGGGGTGCGTACTTATGCAAAACGGGAGAGTTATTGCTTATGCCTCTCGACAATTAAAGGATTATGAACGCAATTACCCAACTCATGATTTAGAATTAGCTGCTGTGGTGTTTGCTCTGAAGATATGGAGACATTATCTGTACGGTGAGAGGATACAAGTATATACGGATCATAAGAGTCTTAAATATCTGTTCACCCAGAAAGAGCTCAACATGAGGCAACATCGGTGGTTGGAATTGGTAAAAGATTATGATGTGGAGATCCTACATCATCCTGGTAAAGCCAATGTGGTAGCTGATGCCTTGAGTCGTAAGACAGCTCACTCATCTGCAATGCTAACGAGACAACACAACATTCAGATGGAATTTGAACGAGCCCAGATAGCTGTCTTGGTCAGGAAAGCGGCAGCTCAGCTAGCTCTTATGACTATTTGTCTGACGTTGCAGGAACAAATTATTCGGGGTCAGCAAAGGAACCCTTATTTTTCAAAAGTTGTGAGGCAACTTGAGACTGAACAAATCAAGGATTTCTGGATAACGGGTGATGGATGTTTGAAGTGGCAGAACCGAACTTGTGTGCCAAACGATATAGAGATCAAGAGGAAGATTCTATCTGAGGAGCATGAGTCGCCCTATACTGTACATCCAGGTGCCACAAAGATGTATCAAAATTTGAAAACATGCTTTTGGTGGCCTGGGATGAAGAAAGATGTTGTTTAATGTGTGAGTAGGTGTTTAACTTGTCAACAAGTTAAGGCTAGACAGAAACCAGCTGGATTATTGCAACCTTTAAATGTGCCTCAGTGGAAGTGGGAAGAAGTGACTATGGATTTCATTACAGGACTACCTAGAACCCAGTTAGGGTTTACAGTGATATGGGTCATTGTGGATAGATTAACTAAGACAGCCCATTTTATACCGGGTAAGTCTACATATTCGGTTAACAATTGGGCACAATTGTATTTAAAGGAGATTGTAAGGTTGTATGGTGTACCAGTTTCTGTTGTGTTAGATAGGGATACGCGGTTTACTTCTCGATTTTGGAAGAGTCTTCAGGAAGCCCTTGGTACACAACTGAAGTTTAGTACAGCGTTCCATCCTCAGACTGATGGACAGACAGAGAGATTAAATCAAATTCTCGAGGACATGTTGCGTGCATGTGTACTTGATTTTGCTGGCAGTTGGGACACCTACCTATATTTGGTGGAATTTGCCTATAATAATAGTTATCAGGCAACTATCCAGATGGCTCCTTTTGAAGCACTTTATGGATGGAGGTGTCGAACTCCAATTTATTGGGAGGAGGTAGGTAGTAAACCGCTATTAGGTCCAGATTTGTTACGAATGACCAATGAGGCGATTCAGAAGATTAAGAAGAGAATTTTGACCGCCCAAAGTCATCAGAAGAGTTATGCAGATATCAGAAGGAAGGACCTAGAGTTTGAGGTAGGGGATCATGTGTTCCTGAAGATTGCACCAGTTCGTGGTGTTTTGCGATTTGGTAGAAAGGGGAAGCTTAGTCCACGTTTTATTGGACCTTTTGAGATCCTCGAAAGAGTTGGCCCAGTAGCCTATAGATTGACATTACCACCAGCGTTGGATGCTGTACATAATGTTTTTCATGTTTCGATGCTGAGGAGGTATGTTGCAGACCCTAGGCATATTCTTCATTATGAAGATTTGGAGTTAAAGGAGAATTTATGCTACGAAGAACAGCCCATGAAAATTTTAGCACGGGAAGTGAGATCTTTGCGTAGTAGAGATATTCCCTTTGTTAAAATTTTATGGAAGAATCAGCAAGCTAGTGAAGCTACTTGGGAAAGAGAAGAGAAGTTTAAACGAGATTATCCATACTTATTTAGAGAATTGGAAACTTTCGAGGACGAAAGTTCTTAAAAGTAGGGTAGAATTGTAACAACCTAAAAATTAATGATAAATGTATTTTGTATTTTATGTGTGGTGTGTTTGATGATAATAATAATAATAATAATAATAATAATAAAAATAAAAAAATAAAAAATAAAAACGAAACGAAGCAGCTGCGTCAAGCAGCTGCTGTAAAGGGGGGATGAGGGGCGGCGGACGCGTAGCTGGAGGCGTGGGATGGATGAGTGGATGATTAGAGGATGTGGAAGTGTGTTAAGGCTGGATTAAGCTTTAAAAAGGAAGAAAAAAACGAAGAATGGTGATTAGCGAAAAACCCAGAAAAACAGAGGAGGAAATTTTGAGAATTCGAGTTTTGGTTGCTTAAAATTGGACATCAATCGAGGGTAAAGGAAGAGGGGTTGTTGCTGAGGAATCATTTGAGGAAGGGGATACGGCCACGAGCTGAATCGGACGGTGATTCGAAGGTAACGAAAAAAAACCCATATCACCGAACCTTCAAATCTCGATATCTTGATTCACACTGCATAATAAGTTATGAAATAAGGTTTGTTAGAACCGTAGTTAGAAGATCTATAAAGTTGTAGAAGAAATCAGAACGAAATTCGAGCTGTAGAGATGAAATTTTTGCTTCGGGACACAACGGGTATTAAAGGAAAAGATTGGGAAAAATTGCAGGGAGGAGAGGTTGAAGACGAGCGCGTGAAGGACACGCGAGGCGCGTGGGAGGCCGCGAGTGGATGTGCGACTGTACGCGGATCAGGCGCGTGAGAAAACGAACCCCCGACCTTGTATTGGCGCGTGAGGGCGCGTGAGAAGGTATTTTGGCTCCCGGTTTGTCCCGTTCGACTCCTTTTGACCTGTCCTATCAAAACTGATCTATACTTATGTTGAAATCGATAAAATATAGGTCTAATAGGAAGGAATTGTGTTGAAATACTATTAAACGTACATTCAAGGGGGAAAAGGAGTTCGCAACAAAGTAAGTAGCGTATCGACCTTTGAACTAGTTCTTAACTTGTTTTACAACATGTGAGTATGTTGTTTACCTGTTTAAAAGCTTAATAAGTTATGATGAACTTTGATGATATTTAGTGTTTATTGTATATTGTGACTGCTTGCCTGTGATGTAAGCGTGATATAAATGATTGTCAGAATGTTCTACGTGTTGATCATGATACATGTATGGAAGCATGCAGTAACTGTGAGTATGTTATGCATGTTAATGGGAAGGTTATGACTCTAGATATGCTTATTGGTTGTTGAGCTATGGTTTATTTACTGAGTATGATAGTCTACTAATTCCCGCGGAGTTCCTGGCCAACGCGCTGTGTGCTAAGTCAGGGAGCATGAGTACTCCTGACCGTTGGTATATGAGATAAACAGGCCGCCTGAGCAATTAGTAGACGGGCCGTATTTGACCGAGAGCGAGTCTTACATATGAGTCCGAAAATTCTAGATAAGCATATTGAGAGAGAGTCAGTAACCTAGCTGGAAGTAGCTGAGATACCTCATTAACGAACAGATGACCCTAGTAAGAGAACTAGGAGTCAGTGATGAATAAAACGTAAAAACACCTGGAAAGATTAGTTATGAACCCGTGAATGATAAGCTAGCTACTTATTGAATAATCTAATTACTCATCATAATTATTATAACTTTTCTTTCCAGATGTAGATGCTGCAGGCCAGCCGAGGACGAGACCAGCGGGCTAGAGACAACTGGGAATCCATGTCTGGGTCTGTTATGTAATTATGTTTCCGTTGTCAAGAATTTACCTTAGTCGTTTTAAGTTTTTTTTTAAAGTACTGTTTTTTTAAATATTTTACTGGATGTTTTTTTTAGAAATACTTCCTATTTTATGATTGGATATCAGAGTATCTTAATATTGTCGATGTTAACTCCTGTTAATCGTTGACGATAAGCGGGTGTTACAATAACACAGCTAAATTGTTATAAATTATCTACTTTTGATTAAAATGTCAAATTCCCGGGTCGATATTGTTTTCTTTGGGGTTTTCTCTCAAGGTTTTAAAACGCTTCTATCAGAGGTTTTCACACCCTTGTAAAAAATATTTTGTTCACCATTCCGATCGATGTGAGATCTCTCGTAGAAAACATCATATCTAAGAGAGTAGGTTTTGACCTACACGATAGACAAGAAGGCAACATGCGAGTGGCGCCCATCAGACCACTTGAGAGACGTAATAAACAAAAACCATGATGCGACCAATGTAAGACCGTGACGCTGATCATGTTGATTCGAAAAAGCTTATAAAATAAATTATTTTTATTGGGCGGCTATAAATTTAATTGATAATCCAATGGTAAATAGATAAGAAAATAAAAATAACGCTACCAGATTGCGTCAAGATTGAAAACCAACCCCTTTTGGTCGAAACAAGAGAGACAGGCAAGGTAAGATTAAAAGCTAATGAGATTTTAAATTTAAAAACCGATTAAAAAAAAAAAAAGTTAATTCCTTTCTGTATTCTTGCCACATTTGAGTTTGGTTTACTTTTTTTTTTATAAAATTACCCCGGTTTTTTCATAAATGAGGAAAATTATACCCACGGTCTGTTTCCTCTTTTTGTAAAATATCTTAGAGTTGGGCATTCGGGTGCACTCATTTCTCAAACAAGAAATATTCTCAACGTTGGAGAAGATAAGGGAAGACCACCTGAACCAAGGGAACGAGAGAGACATAAACTCATCCTATCTATACCACATTGCGAGGACATCCTCAAATAATTTCGATCAAAGTGGAAGAAATTAATAAATAAGTAGTGTATAGGTTCAATTCCTTAACAAATCTTAATACTGTAATTCATTAAAACTAATACCGCATATCAAATTTTAAAGAAAGAAAAAACAAACGCAAAAACAACAAATTAATATGATGTACTATAATATTATATTTGAACTTTCCAGTTTATGGATATATTGATTAGTTACATTCATTTAGGCAGCCAAGCGTGGCAAATATCGTACAATTTGGTTTTATAGTCAAACATACAGATACCTTGTTCTCCCACAATCCACAAGCACAGAGTTTTGTTGCATTTCATTCTATCTCTGTTATCCTTGTAGATATCAAAGTACTGCGAAAACCCAGGCCATTGAAAGGTACAGTAAAATTGTGTTGAGCCCCAAAAGTTTGGTCGAAAGGTGAAGGCGTAGCCGCCCAAAAACGGGAGCTGGTGGATTCCCAAGTCATCATCGCCGGATTTGCAGTGAATAGTGAGTTGATTGTGACTTTTTAGAACATTTGTTATATTGACGGTAATCGGTGGGTCTTTGAAGATTGATCCGTCAATGGTTGTAAATAGGGTAGTGAAGAACAACGACATTAGGAGAGACGATGCAAGTGTTGAACATGAATTCATTTTGTAAATATGAGAATACTTGTGCCGGGTTTGTTTCACTTTTATACTTGCAAAATTAGTTTTAATTGTCTACCGCTCCGATCGATCTGTTATATTAGGATGGGTGACCCAATATTACGTGCTTACTTATCGATTGTTTTATTTATTGTTATTAGTATTTGTGTTATTTACAAAAACAACTCATAAGAGCGATCGTTATCCATCCGTCGTTAACTGTAACCCATATTCTTGAGCGTAATGTTATTGTCCTTTAACTTTAAAGCTGACGAACAAGGGTGAGTTTTGATATTTTGTATTCTTGTCATAAAAGAGGGTAACGTATAGGCTACGTGGTATGTTCGTATTTCCCTCCTCTGATATGCCATTTATTAATTGAAAATGTTTATATTATTGCCCGATCGTATATGACACATTGTAAAATATCATTTATATCATATATTTGTGTTATCCTTTCCTTAAATAAACCGAACGCTTTCAAATAATTTCTCTCCAAGTTAGGAAAAATAAATGGCACGTTGGACATTGTGGCTTTACTAGACCTTTGACAAGGTTATTCTTCGTTAACCGAACATAACTTATGCAGTGACTAAATTCTGTTCAATCATACTTGCCTCTACTCTAGGCTAAGTCCTAATGCTCGACCTTACCTTTATTCTAGGCCAAAATTCTTCGAAAGCAATGCCGCAATCTCGTATAGTTGTTTTGATTACCAATCATGACCAAAATAAGTTGACAATTCTTAATATCATAATTTATGTCGATAGCGTTTATATTCACTTATACTAATGATCATATCAAGCTTAAAAATAAAAAGAAGAAGAAAAAAAGATACACACACGACAAACATATCAAAAAACATTAATTTATTTCAATATTAAAATCCAACCTTCCAATATATGAATATATTGTTTTTTTTACCGGACCGCTCGTACCAAATATCAAAATTATTGGTTTTATAGTTGAACATACAAACATTTTGCTCACTCACATACATACCACGAACATAGAGTACTTTCGCAATTCTTTCTATCTCTCTTATTTACGTACGTATCGAAGTAACGAAATGAGCCAGGCCATCGGGAGAAACAGTATAACAACCATAAATTTGGACGAAAGCTGAAGTCGTAGCTGGCCCACGGTGTAAGCTTGTGGACTCCATTGCCAGATTTGGAGTGAAAAGTGAGCTGATTCTTAGCTTTTAGAGCATTTGTTATCTTGACGATAATTTCTGGGTTTTGGATGATCGATCATTCGATTGCAGTGACTTGGTTAGCGAAGAACAACGAAATTCAGAGAGAAAGCGCAAGCGTTGAAAATAAACATATTTTGTTGAAATGGTAGAGAAAAAATATAGGCATGAACACATTTGTGCTTGGTTTGTTTCACTTTTATAGTCGATAAACAGTGCAATGGAAGGTAAAAGTTGATTGTGTCTTTAAGAGGTTTCAATATTCGTATTCTTGCCATAAATAGTAAATATGGATCATTTGATAACATTTTCATTTGTTGTTTATTGTTGGAACAGATGTCTACAGATGCGTGGGAAAGCATTCCCTTCTTCGGTTTTTATTTTTTATTCCTGAAAAATCATCGGTTTGTTTTCGTGGGGATTAGAGAGATGATTATCGGGGAGATCAGGTGCGAAATCCTCCATTTAGTTTTTTCGGAGATTAGAGGGAGGATTCCTCATGGAGATCACATTCGAGACAAGGAATTTTTTTTTTCCAAATAAATTTTTACCAAAAAATTTTCATTTTCTAATACAGATCCTATTAAAAAAAATTTATAGATTAAAATAAATTTAATAATATTTCTGATTGAACATTTACATGCTATACAAGGGAGATGCAGTAAGAACATACCATATAAAGAGCGTGTAAGATCACGTAAGATTAAAAGCTTATTGGACATTCAAATTATACGTTTAGACCCTGACAGAATGGCTAATAGGTCTCTAAATTTTGATTATTTTAGTTCGACATTTCAGGAGTAAGAAATCGAACTATCGAACTTTGTTATCTTAATTCATACCGTATCTTTTAAATTACGCGTAGGGTAGCTCATACCTTATCTACAAAGGGTTATGTATCTAAAGAATATTTTGACCCAAAATATGAAAGCTCGTTTGTTTAGTATGGGTCAAAATAAATTGAGTTCATTTCACATCCTCCAGATTTGAAGTTAGAGCTCGAAAGTCGAGCTCTTCGCCTGAATTTCAGCAACCAACTCATCCATAAACACCTATGGAAGGATAACAACCTTCGATTTTGATAAGTATGGTCCGAAGGAAGAAGAAACCCTAAAAATAATTCTATGGATATTTTTGTTGCAATTTGATAAACTTTTTACCAAAATGATCGTATCTAATTGTATACAAGTACTATACGTTCGACATCTTAGAATACTCTAAGCAATTGCTTGATAATGGTGTACACTTGCAGTTATGAGCTGACCTCCTTCCCGACGAGTTTGCAGTTTAGAGCCATTAGACGTCACGTCATTTTTGTATGTAAACTAGTTTATTACCCTTTTGCTTTTGTAAGCTCCATCAAGCCTTTGTAACAGAGTTGCTATCACGTTAGTATGAAATAAAAATGAGTTCAAGAACGTCTAGTATGAGCGATTTGAACCTCTAATATCGTCGAGAGTATAATCTCATTCACATTTAGATTATGATCGGTACTGAAATTAATTAGTTTTGTTGATATTATACCAGAAAACAATTTGCATAACTACTGTAATTTAGTATAACACAGCTAAATTGTTATAAATTATGTACTTTTGATTAAAATGTCAAATTCCCGGGTCGATATTGTTTTCTTTGGGGTTTTCTCTCAAGGTTTTAAAACGCTTCTATCAGAGGTTTTCACACCCTTGTAAAAAATATTTTGTTCACCATTCCGATCGATGTGAGATCTCTCGTAGAAAATATCATATCTAAGAGAGTAGGTTTTGACCTACACGATAGACAAGAAGGCAACATGCGAGTGGCGCCCATCAGACCACTTGAGAGACGTAATAAACAAAAACCATGACGCGACCAATGTAAGACCGTGACGCTGATCATGTTGATTCGAAAAAGCTTATAAAATAAATTATTTTTATTGGGCGGCTATAAATTTAATTGATAATTCAATGGTAAATAGATAAGAAAATAAAAATAACGCGACCAGATTGCGTCAAGATTGAAAACCAACCCCTTTTGGTCGAAACAAGAGAGACGGGCAAGGTAAGATTAAAAGCTAATGAGATTTTAAATTTAAAAACCGATTAAAAAAAAAAAAGTTAATTCCTTTCTGTATTCTTGCCACATTTGAGTTTGGTTTTTTTTTTTTTTTATAAAATTACCCCGGTTTTTTCATAAATGAGGAAAATTATACCCACGGTCTGTTTCCTCTTTTTGTAAAATATCTTAGAGTTGGGCATTCGGGTGCACTCATTTCTCAAACAAGAAATATTCTCAACGTTGGAGAAGATAAGGGAAGACCACCTGAACCAAGGGAACGAGAGAGACATAAACTCATCCTATCTATACCACATTGCGAGGACATCCTCAAATAATTTCGATCAAAGTGGAAGAAATTAATAAATAAGTAGTGTATAGGTTCAATTCCTTAACAAATCTTAATACTGTAATTCATTAAAACTAATACCGCATATCAAATTTTAAAGAAAGAAAAAACAAACGCAAAAACAACAAATTAATATGATGTACTATAATATTATATTTGAACTTTCCAGTTTATGGATATATTGATTAGTTACATTCATTTAGGCAGCCAAGCGTGGCAAATATCGTACAATTTGGTTTTATAGTCAAACATACAGATACCTTGTTCTCCCACAATCCACAAGCACAGAGTTTTGTTGCATTTCATTCTATCTCTGTTATCCTTGTAGATATCAAAGTACTGCGAAAACCCAGGCCATTGAAAGGTACAGTAAAATTGTGTTGAGCCCCAAAAGTTTGGTCGAAAGGTGAAGGCGTAGCCGCCCAAAAACGGGAGCTGGTGGATTCCCAAGTCATCATCGCCGGATTTGCAGTGAATAGTGAGTTGATTGTGACTTTTTAGAACATTTGTTATATTGACGGTAATCGGTGGGTCTTTGAAGATTGATCCGTCAATGGTTGTAAATAGGGTAGTGAAGAACAACGACATTAGGAGAGACGATGCAAGTGTTGAACATGAATTCATTTTGTAAATATGAGAATACTTGTGCCGGGTTTGTTTCACTTTTATACTTGCAAAATTAGTTTTAATTGTCTACCGCTCCGATCGATCTGTTATATTAGGATGGGTGACCCAATATTACGTGCTTACTTATCGATTGTTTTATTTATTGTTATTAGTATTTGTGTTATTTACAAAAACAACTCATAAGAGCGATCGTTATCCATCCGTCGTTAACTGTAACCCATATTCTTGAGCGTAATGTTATTGTCCTTTAACTTTAAAGCTGACGAACAAGGGTGAGTTTTGATATTTTGTATTCTTGTCATAAAAGAGGGTAACGTATAGGCTACGTGGTATGTTCGTATTTCCCTCCTCTGATATGCCATTTATTAATTGAAAATGTTTATATTATTGCCCGATCGTATATGACACATTGTAAAATATCATTTATATCATATATTTGTGTTATCCTTTCCTTAAATAAACCGAACGCTTTCAAATAATTTCTCTCCAAGTTAGGAAAAATAAATGGCACGTTGGACATTGTGGCTTTACTAGACCTTTGACAAGGTTATTCTTCGTTAACCGAACATAACTTATGCAGTGACTAAATTCTGTTCAATCATACTTGCCTCTACTCTAGGCTAAGTCCTAATGCTCGACCTTACCTTTATTCTAGGCCAAAATTCTTCGAAAGCAATGCCGCAATCTCGTATAGTTGTTTTGATTACCAATCATGACCAAAATAAGTTGACAATTCTTAATATCATAATTTATGTCGATAGCGTTTATATTCACTTATACTAATGATCATATCAAGCTTAAAAATAAAAAGAAGAAGAAAAAAAGATACACACACGACAAACATATCAAAAAACATTAATTTATTTCAATATTAAAATCCAACCTTCCAATATATGAATATATTGTTTTTTTTACCGGACCGCTCGTACCAAATATCAAAATTATTGGTTTTATAGTTGAACATACAAACATTTTGCTCACTCACATACATACCACGAACATAGAGTACTTTCGCAATTCTTTCTATCTCTCTTATTTACGTACGTATCGAAGTAACGAAATGAGCCAGGCCATCGGGAGAAACAGTATAACAACCATAAATTTGGACGAAAGCTGAAGTCGTAGCTGGCCCACGGTGTAAGCTTGTGGACTCCATTGCCAGATTTGGAGTGAAAAGTGAGCTGATTCTTAGCTTTTAGAGCATTTGTTATCTTGACGATAATTTCTGGGTTTTGGATGATCGATCATTCGATTGCAGTGACTTGGTTAGCGAAGAACAACGAAATTCAGAGAGAAAGCGCAAGCGTTGAAAATAAACATATTTTGTTGAAATGGTAGAGAAAAAATATAGGCATGAACAAATTTGTGCTTGGTTTGTTTCACTTTTATAGTCGATAAACAGTGCAATGGAAGGCAAAAGTTGATTGTGTCTTTAAGAGGTTTCAATATTCGTATTCTTGCCATAAATAGTAAATATGGATCATTTGATAACATTTTCATTTGTTGTTTATTGTTGGAACAGATGTCTACAGATGCGTGGGAAAGCATTCCCTTCTTCGGTTTTTATTTTTTATTCCTGAAAAATCATCGGTTTGTTTTCGTGGGGATTAGAGAGATGATTATCGGGGAGATCAGGTGCGAAATCCTCCATTTAGTTTTTTCGGAGATTAGAGGGAGGATTCCTCATGGAGATCACATTCGAGACAAGGAATTTTTTTTTTCCAAATAAATTTTTACCAAAAAATTTTCATTTTCTAATACAGATCCTATTAAAAAAAATTTATAGATTAAAATAAATTTAATAATATTTCTGATTGAACATTTACATGCTATACAAGGGAGATGCAGTAAGAACATACCATATAAAGAGCGTGTAAGATCACGTAAGATTAAAAGCTTATTGGACATTCAAATTATACGTTTAGACCCTGACAGAATGGCTAATAGGTCTCTAAATTTTGATTATTTTAGTTCGACATTTCAGGAGTAAGAAATCGAACTATCGAACTTTGTTATCTTAATTCATACCGTATCTTTTAAATTACGCGTAGGGTAGCTCATACCTTATCTACAAAGGGTTATGTATCTAAAGAATATTTTGACCCAAAATATGAAAGCTCGTTTGTTTAGTATGGGTCAAAATAAATTGAGTTCATTTCACATCCTCCAGATTTGAAGTTAGAGCTCGAAAGTCGAGCTCTTCGCCTGAATTTCAGCAACCAACTCATCCATAAACACCTATGGAAGGATAACAACCTTCGATTTTGATAAGTATGGTCCGAAGGAAGAAGAAACCCTAAAAATAATTCTATGGATATTTTTGTTGCAATTTGATAAACTTTTTACCAAAATGATCGTATCTAATTGTATACAAGTACTATACGTTCGACATCTTAGAATACTCTAAGCAATTGCTTGATAATGGTGTACACTTGCAGTTATGAGCTGACCTCTTTCCCGACGAGTTTGCAGTTTAGAGCCATTAGACGTCACGTCATTTTTGTATGTAAACTAGTTTATTACCCTTTTCCTTTTGTAAGCTCCATCAAGCCTTTGTAACAGAGTTGCTATCACGTTAGTATGAAATAAAAATGAGTTCAAGAACGTCTAGTATGAGCGATTTGAACCTCTAATATCGTCGAGAGTATAATCTCATTCACATTTAGATTATGATCGGTACTGAAATTAATTAGTTTTGTTGATATTATACCAGAAAACAATTTGCATAACTACTGTAATTTAGTATAACACAGCTAAATTGTTATAAATTATGTACTTTTGATTAAAATGTCAAATTCCCGGGTCGATATTGTTTTCTTTGGGGTTTTCTCTCAAGGTTTTAAAACGCTTCTATCAGAGGTTTTCACACCCTTGTAAAAAATATTTTGTTCACCATTCCGATCGATGTGAGATCTCTCGTAGAAAATATCATATCTAAGAGAGTAGGTTTTGACCTACACGATAGACAAGAAGGCAACATGCGAGTGGCGCCCATCAGACCACTTGAGAGACGTAATAAACAAAAACCATGACGCGACCAATGTAAGACCGTGACGCTGATCATGTTGATTCGAAAAAGCTTATAAAATAAATTATTTTTATTGGGCGGCTATAAATTTAATTGATAATTCAATGGTAAATAGATAAGAAAATAAAAATAACGCGACCAGATTGCGTCAAGATTGAAAACCAACCCCTTTTGGTCGAAACAAGAGAGACGGGCAAGGTAAGATTAAAAGCTAATGAGATTTTAAATTTAAAAACCGATTAAAAAAAAAAAGTTAATTCCTTTCTGTATTCTTGCCACATTTGAGTTTGGTTTATTTTTTTTTTTATAAAATTACCCCGATTTTTTCATAAATGAGGAAAATTATACCCACGGTCTGTTTCCTCTTTTTGTAAAATATCTTAGAGTTGGGCATTCGGGTGCACTCATTTCTCAAACAAGAAATATTCTCAACGTTGGAGAAGATAAGGGAAGACCACCTGAACCAAGGGAACGAGAGAGACATAAACTCATCCTATCTATACCACATTGCGAGGACATCCTCAAATAATTTCGATCAAAGTGGAAGAAATTAATAAATAAGTAGTGTATAGGTTCAATTCCTTAACAAATCTTAATACTGTAATTCATTAAAACTAATACCGCATATCAAATTTTAAAGAAAGAAAAAACAAACGCAAAAACAACAAATTAATATGATGTACTATAATATTATATTTGAACTTTCCAGTTTATGGATATATTGATTAGTTACATTCATTTAGGCAGCCAAGCGTGGCAAATATCGTACAATTTGGTTTTATAGTCAAACATACAGATACCTTGTTCTCCCACAATCCACAAGCACAGAGTTTTGTTGCATTTCATTCTATCTCTGTTATCCTTGTAGATATCAAAGTACTGCGAAAACCCAGGCCATTGAAAGGTACAGTAAAATTGTGTTGAGCCCCAAAAGTTTGGTCGAAAGGTGAAGGCGTAGCCGCCCAAAAAAGGGAGCCGGTGGATTCCCAAGTCATCATCGCCGGATTTGCAGTGAATAGTGAGTTGATTGTGACTTTTTAGAACATTTGTTATATTGACGGTAATCGGTGGGTCTTTGAAGATTGATCCGTCAATGGTTGTAAATAGGGTAGTGAAGAACAACGACATTAGGAGAGACGATGCAAGTGTTGAACATGAATTCATTTTGTAAATATGAGAATACTTGTGCCGGGTTTGTTTCACTTTTATACTTGCAAAATTAGTTTTAATTGTCTACCGCTCCGATCGATCTGTTATATTAGGATGGGTGACCCAATATTACGTGCTTACTTATCGATTGTTTTATTTATTGTTATTAGTATTTGTGTTATTTACCAAAACGACTCAGAGCGATCGTTATCCATCCGTCGTTAACTGTAACCCATATTCTTGAGCGTAATGTTATTGTCCTTTAACTTTAAAGCTGACGAACAAGGGTGAGTTTTGATATTTTGTATTCTTGTCATAAAAGAGGGTAACGTATAGGCTACGTGGTATGTTCGTATTTCCCTCCTCTGATATGCCATTTATTAATTGAAAATGTTTATATTATTGCCCGATCGTATATGACACATTGTAAAATATCATTTATATCATATATTTGTGTTATCCTTTCCTTAAATAAACCGAACGCTTTCAAATAATTTCTCTCCAAGTTAGGAAAAATAAATGGCACGTTGGACATTGTGGCTTTACTAGACCTTTGACAAGGTTATTCTTCGTTAACCGAACATAACTTATGCAGTGACTAAATTCTGTTCAATCATACTTGCCTCTACTCTAAGCTAAGTCCTAATGCTCGACCTTACCTTTATTCTAGGCCAAAATTCTTCGAAAGCAATGCCGCATCTCGTATAGTTGTTTTGATTACCAATCATGACCAAAATAAGTTGACAATTCTTAATATCATAATTTATGTCGATAGCGTTTA
>NW_019268619.1:22054-22288 GCF_002738365.1 Cucurbita moschata | reverse complement strand
GTACAGCTGTGGTGACAGAGGCACCATCGCGGGTAGTAACTTATGGCCGACGATGTATGACAGAGGAGAGTGAGTACATACGAGATTTCATGAAACTTGCCCCACCAACTTTTGGAGGAAAAGGGACGGATCCTGAGGCAGCTGAATGGTGGTTGGAATGTATTGAAACAAAGTTTACATTCTACAACTGCCCAGAGAGTCATAAAGTGTTGTGTGCTACATATTTGTTGGAGG
>NW_019268619.1:0-19174 GCF_002738365.1 Cucurbita moschata | reverse complement strand
AGGTTGTAGTAAGTGTGGGTTAACTCATGCGGGATCTTGTAATGCTGCAGACAAGATATGTTATAACTGTGGCAAGACTGGTCATCTCGCCAGAGTATGTCGTAGTGCAAAGAACCCTAATATGATGCGCTCCGAGCGATCTGCTCCAGGTGGAGGAGGGGGTCAATTGAGTGCCGGGGGACATCCTCAGGCTCGAGGTAAAGCCTTTGCCACGACAAGCAAGGCAGCGGGGGATGCCAGCACGGTGGTGACAGGTACTTTACCCATATCTGGCTATTTTGCTTATACTATATTCGATTCTGGCTCGACGCATTCTTTTATATCATTATCGTTTGTCTGTCAAGCCCGACTTGAAGTAGAGCCTTTAGGTTATGAGATTTTAGTTTCTACACCTTCAGGAGTCATATTGATGACCCGTGAAAAGGTGAAACTGAATAAAGTAGAAGTATCCGGCCAACCATTAGACGTGTTGTTAATGGTGCTAGATATGTATGATTACGATATTATTTTGGGCATGGATTGGATGTCTGCTCATCATGCCAGTATTGATTGTTATAAGAAGGAGATAGTTTTTCACCCCTCGATGGGAAAGAGTTTCCGGTTTCAGGGTACGAAGCTGGGAAGTGTTCCCAAGACAATTACTGCTTTGAAGGCTAGGAAGTTAATTGGTCACGGTGCTGTGGCATTCCTGGCTAGTGTGGTAGAAGTGGGACGAGTGGATACAGATGTATCAACTGTACCTGTAGTGAATGAATTCCTGGATGTTTTCCCTGATAAATTACCTGGTTTACCACCAGAGCGGGAAGTCAACTTTGGTATTGAACTAGAACCAAGGACAACACCTATCTCTAAAGCTCCTTATAGGATGGCTCCCGCGGAATTGAAAGAGTTGAAGTTGCAATTACAGGAATTGTTGAACCAGGGATTCATACGACCTAGTGTGTCACCATGGGGAGCTCCAGTGTTGTTTGTGAAAAAGAAGGACGGCACACTCCGTCTCTGCATTGACTATAGGGAGCTGAATAAGGTGACAATTAAAAATAAGTATCCCTTGCCGCGAATTGATGACTTGTTTGACCAGCTTCAAGGGGCAGCGGTATTTTCGAAGATTGATCTTCGTTCTGGTTATCACCAAATAAGAGTCAAAGAAGATGACATACCGAAGACAGCTTTTCGTACTCGGTATGGGCATTATGAGTTTGTTGTGATGTCCTTTGGCTTGACTAATGCCCCTACAGTGTTTATGGAGCTGATGAATCGGGTATTCCAGGATTTTCTGGATTCTTTTGTCATTGTGTTCATTGATGATATCTTGGTTTATTCCAAGACAAACGATGAACATGCAGAACATTTGAGGAAGGTTTTGTTGGTTCTGCGTAAACAAAGATTATATGCCAAGTTCTCAAAATGCGAGTTTTGGCTTCAAAAGGTAGTATTCCTTGGTCATGTGGTATCCAAGGATGGTATAACTGTTGATCCAGCAAAGGTGGAGGCAGTTATAGGTTGGGTTCAACCAACTACAGTTACTGAGGTGAGAAGTTTTCTGGGTTTAGCCGGATATTACAGGCGCTTTATTAAAGACTTCGCAAGGATTGCCGCACCACTGACTCAGTTAACCCGAAAAGGGAAGAAATTTGATTGGAGTCGAGCTTGTGAAAGTAGTTTTCAGGAACTCAAGGAAAGATTAGCGTCAGCCCCAGTGCTTATTGTACCTGACGGTACTGGGAACCTAGTAATTTATAGTGATGCCTCTAAGCATGGGTTGGGGTGCGTACTTATGCAAAACGGGAGAGTTATTGCTTATGCCTCTCGGCAATTAAAGGATTATGAACGCAATTACCCAACTCATGATTTAGAATTAGCTGCTGTGGTGTTTGCTCTGAAGATATGGAGACATTATCTGTACGGTGAGAGGATACAAGTATATACGGATCATAAGAGTCTTAAATATCTGTTCACCCAGAAAGAGCTCAACATGAGGCAACGTCGGTGGTTGGAATTGGTAAAAGATTATGATGTGGAGATCCTACATCATCCTGATAAAGCCAATGTGGTAGCTGATGCCTTGAGTCGTAAGACAGCTCACTCATCTGCAATGCTAACGAGACAACACAACATTCAGATGGAATTTGAACGAGCCCAGATAGCTGTCTTGGTCAGGAAAGCGGCAGCTCAGCTAGCTCTTATGACTATTTGTCCGACGTTGCAGGAACAAATTATTCGGGGTCAGCAAAGGGACCCTTATTTTTCAAAAGTTGTGAGGCAACTTGAGACTGAACAAATCAAGGATTTCTGGATAACGGGTGATGGATGTTTGAAGTGGCAGAACCGAACTTGTGTGCCAAACGATATAGAGATCAAGAGGAAGATTCTATCTGAGGGGCATGAGTCGCCCTATACTGTACATCCAGGTGCCACAAAGATGTATCAAGATTTGAAAACATGCTTTTGGTGGCCTGGGATGAAGAAAGATGTTGCTGAATGTGTGAGTAGGTGTTTAACTTGTCAACAAGTTAAGGCACCTAGACAGAAACCAGCTGAATTATTGCAACCTTTAAATGTGCCTCAGTGGAAGTGGGAAGAAGTGACTATGGATTTCATTACAGGACTACCTAGAACCCAGTTAGGGTTTACAGTGATATGGGTCATTGTGGATAGATTAACTCAGACAGCCCATTTTATACCGGGTAAGTCTACATATTCGGTTGACAAGTGGGCACAATTGTATTTAAAGGAGATTGTAAGGTTGCATGCTGTACCAGTTTCTGTTGTGTCAGATAGGGATACGCGGTTTACTTCTCGATTCTGGAAGAGTCTTCAGGAAGCCCTTGGTACACAACTGAAGTTTAGTACAGCGTTCCATCCTCAGACTGATGGACAGATAGAGAGATTAAATCAAATTCTCGAGGACATGTTGCGTGCATGTGTACTTGATTTTGCTGGCAGTTGGGACACCTACCTATATTTGGTGGAATTTGCCTATAATAATAGTTATCAGGCAACTATCCAGATGGCTCCTTTTGAAGCACTTTATGGACGGAGGTGTCGAACTCCAATTTATTGGGAGGAGGTAGGTAGTAAACCGCTATTAGGTCCAGATTTGTTACGAACGACCAATGAGGCGATTCAGAAGAATAAGAAGAGAATTTTGACCGCCCAAAGTCGTCAGAAGAGTTATGCAGATATCAGAAGGAAGGACCTAGAGTTTGAGGTAGGGGATCATGTGTTCCTGAAGATTGCACCAGTTCGTGGTGTTTTGCGATTTGGTAGAAAGGGGAAGCTTAGTCCACGTTTTATTGGATCTTTTGAGATCCTCGAAAGAGTTGGCCCAGTAGCCTATAGATTGACATTACCACCAGCGTTGGATGCTGTACATAATGTTTTTCATGTTTCGATGCTGAGGAGGTATGTTGCAGACCCTAGGCATATTCTTCATTATGAAGATTTGGAGTTAAAGGAGGATTTAAGCTACGAAGAACAGCCCATAAAAATTTTAGCACGGGAAGTGAGATCTTTGCGTAGCAGAGATATTCCCTTTTGTTAAGGATATTTAGTAATAAATTATACTTTCCTGTATATATTATATTTGATATTTTATTATAAGGCAAATATCTAATATTTGCCTTATTACTATAGATATCTTTCCATTTATTGTTATTTCCATTTATTACTATTTCCATATCCTTGTAATTTATTTGATTATAAATAAGATAACTTTCACACCATTTAGTTGTGGTGGATTCAGCAAACATTCACATGGTATCAGAGCCCTTTCGGTTTAACAACCCTGATCCTTTCTTCTCTATGGCTTCCGAATCTTCTTATCATCTTCTTCCTTTCAATACTCTAATCCATATGATCACCATCAAACTTTCTTCCTCCAATTATCTTCTTTGGAAAAGCCAACTTCTCCCTCTCCTTAAGAGTCAAGACATGCTGGGCTATGTCGATGGAACTATGGTTCCACCACCATCTGAGCAGTATAATCAGAGCCATTTTGGTTTAGCAACCCGGATTCTTTCTTTTCAATGGCTTTTGAAATCTTCTATTGTTCTTCTCCACCACCACTGTTGGCTTTGACGCCGCAGGAGCAGTCGTCATGGCTGCCACATGCAGAGCCGATTGATTATTCTTCGGCTCCACCCTTTTGACCTCCAAATCATCCTTCGCCATACTCTGTACATACAACCTCACCTTTTCCAAACATAGCCTCTTTTATTTTCTTCCCAATTTTCCCTTTATCCTTCATCCTTCATCCTTCACAAAAACCCTAATCTTAGGATCTTCATCAGCATTCCTCTTCGAAAATATACAGAATCTCAATAAGCCCATCGACCTTCTGCAGAGATTTACCTTTGGAATCTGGGCGCCGCACTGGCATCTTCGCCAACCAAGTTGCCGCCGCCCTTCTCGCCAAAATTGGCTCCTTCGCCCAATGTGGCGACTCTTTCGGCTTCAACATTGTCTTTGTCCCTTGCTCTAGGTTTCCCCTTCTACTTCTTGGGGTTAGACATATTCTCACCAGAGCCAAGGCAGCATCGTCGCTAAGCGACAATCCCTCTTCATGGGTTAGACATATTCTCGCCGAAGCCAAGGCAGCATCGCCGTTAAGCAGCAATCCCTCTGCAATTTTCGATGGCCAAGAAAGTGTTTCTCTACGCCTCCTCTGAACCAGGTTGTTGACATCTTCACGAAAAATGTTTCGCAACCTCTTTGAATTTTTTAGATCCAAGCTTCACGTTCGTTCAAATCTGACGCTCAGCTTGCGGTGGGGTGTTAAGGATATTTAGTAATAAATTATACTTTCCCGTATATATTATATTTGATATTTTATTATAAGGCAAATATCTAATATTTGCCTTATTACTATAGATATCTTTCCATTTATTGTTATTTCCATTTATTACTATTTCCATATCCTTGTAATTTATTTGATTATAAATAAGATAACTTTCACACCATTTAGTTGTGGTGGATTCAGCAAACATTCACACCTTTGTTAAAATTTTATGGAAGAATCAGCAAGCTAGTGAAGCTACTTGGGAAAGAGAAGAGGAGTTTAAACGAGATTATCCATACTTGTTTAGGGAATTGGAAACTTTCGAGGACGAAAGTTCTTAAAAGGAGGGTAGAATTGTAACAACCTAAAAAATAATGATAAATGTATTTTGTATTTTATGTGTGGTGTGTTTGATGATAATAATAATAATAATAATAATAATAATAATAATAAAAAAAAAAAAAAAAAAAACGAAACGAAGCAGCTGCGTCAAGCAGCTGCTGTAAAGGGGGGATGAGGGGCGGCGGACGCGTAGCTGGAGGCGTGGGATGGATGAGTGGATGATTAGAGGATGTGGAAGTGTGTTAAGGCTGGATTAAGCTTTAAAAAGGAAGAAAAAAATGAAGAATGGTGATTAGCGAAAAACCCAGAAAAACAGAGGAGGAAATTTTGAGAATTCGAGTTTTAGTTGCTTAAAATTGGACATCAATCGAGGGTAAAGGAAGAGGGGTTGTTGCTGAGGAATCATTTGAGGAAGGGGATACGGCCACGAGCTGAATCGGACGGTGATTCGAAGGTAACGAAAAAAAACCCATATCACCGAACCTTCAAATCTCGATATCTTGATTCACACTGCATAATAAGTTATGAAATAAGGTTTGTTAGAACCGTAGTTAGAAGATCTATAAAGTTGTAGAAGAAATCAGAACGAAATTCGAGCTGTAGAGATGAAATTTTTGCTTCGGGACACAACGGGTATTAAAGGAAAAGATTGGGAAAAATTGCAGGGAGGAGAGGTTGAAGACGAGCGCGTGAAGGACACGCGAGGCGCGTGGGAGGCCGCGAGTGGATGTGCGACTGTACGCGGATCAGGCGCGTGAGAAAACGAACCCCCGACCTTGTATTGGCGCGTGAGGGCGCGTGAGAAGGTATTTTGGCTCCCGGTTTGTCCCGTTCGACTCCTTTTGACCTGTCCTATCAAAACTGATCTATACTTATGTTGAAATCGATAAAATATAGGTCTAATAGGAAGGAATTGTGTTGAAATACTATTAAACGTACATTCAAGGGGGAAAAGGAGTTCGCAACCAAGTAAGTAGCGTATCGACCTTTGAACTAGTTCTTAACTTGTTTTACAACATGTGAGTATGTTGTTTACCTGATTAAGAGCTTAATAAGTTATGATGAACTTTGATGATATTTAGTGTTTATTGTATATTGTGACTGCTTGCCTGTGATGTAAGCGTGATATAAATGATTGTCAGAATGTTCTACGTGTTGATCATGATACATGTATGGAAGCATGCAGTAACTGTGAGTATGTTATGCATGTTAATGGGAAGGTTATGACTCTAGATATGCTTATTGGTTGTTGAGCTATGGTTTATTTACTGAGTATGATAGTCTACTAATTCCCGCGGAGTTCCTGGCCAACGCGCTGTGTGCTAAGTCAGGGAGCATGAGTACTCCTGACCGTTGGTATATGAGATAAACAGGCCGCCAGAGCAATTAGTAGACGGGCCGTATTTGACCGAGAGCGAGTCTTACATACGAGTCCGAAAATTCTAGATAAGCATATTGAGAGAGAGTCAGTAACCTAGCTGGAGGTAGCTGAGATACCTCATTAACGAACAGATGACCCTAGTAAGAGAACTAGGAGTCAGTGATGAATAAAACGTAAAAACACCTGGAAAGATTAGTTATGAACCCGTGAATGATAAGCTAGCTACTTACTGAATAATCTAATTACTCATCAGAATTATTATAACTTTTCTTTCCAGATGTAGATGCTGCAGGCCAGCCGAGGACGAGACCAGCGGGCTAGAGACTACTGGGAATCCATGTCTGGGTCTGTTATGTAATTATGTTTCCGTTGTCAAGAATTTACCTTAGTCGTTTTAAGTTTTTTTTAAAGTACTGTTTTTTTAAATATTTTACTGGATGTTTTTTTTTAAAATACTTTGAATTTTATGATTGGATATCAGAGTATCTTAATATTGTCGATGTTAACTCCTGTTAATCGTTGACGATAAGCGGGTGTTACAATAACACAGCTAAATTGTTATAAATTATGTACTTTTGATTAAAATGTCAAATTCCCGGGTCGATATTGTTTTCTTTGGGGTTTTCTCTCAAGGTTTTAAAACGCTTCTATCAGAGGTTTTCACACCCTTGTAAAAAATATTTTGTTCACCATTCCGATCGATGTGAGATCTCTCGTAGAAAATATCATATCTAAGAGAGTAGGTTTTGACCTACACGATAGACAAGAAGGCAACATGCGAGTGGCGCCCATCAGACCACTTGAGAGACGTAATAAACAAAAACCATGACGCGACCAATGTAAGACCGTGACGCTGATCATGTTGATTCGAAAAAGCTTATAAAATAAATTATTTTTATTGGGCGGCTATAAATTTAATTGATAATTCAATGGTAAATAGATAAGAAAATAAAAATAACGCGACCAGATTGCGTCAAGATTGAAAACCAACCCCTTTTGGTCGAAACAAGAGAGACGGGCAAGGTAAGATTAAAAGCTAATGAGATTTTGAATTTAAAAACCGATTAAAAAAAAAAAGTTAATTCCTTTCTGTATTCTTGCCACATTTGAGTTTGGTTTATTTTTTTTTTTATAAAATTACCCCGGTTTTTTCATAAATGAGGAAAATTATACCCACGGTCTGTTTCCTCTTTTTGTAAAATATCTTAGAGTTGGGCATTCGGGTGCACTCATTTCTAAAACAAGAAATATTCTCAACGTTGGAGAAGATAAGGGAAGACCACCTGAACCAAGGGAACGAGAGAGACATAAACTCATCCTATCTATACCACATTGCGAGGACATCCTCAAATAATTTCGATCAAAGTGGAAGAAATTAATAAATAACTAGTGTATAGGTTCAATTCCTTAACAAATCTTAATACTGTAATTCATTAAAACTAATACCGCATATCAAATTTTAAAGAAAGAAAAAACAAACGCAAAAACAACAAATTAATATGATGTACTATAATATTATATTTGAACTTTCCAGTTTATGGATATATTGATTAGTTACATTCATTTAGGCAGCGAAGCGTGGCAAATATCATACAATTTGGTTTTATAGTCAAACATACAGATACCTTGTTCTCCCACAATCCACAAGCACAGAGTTTTGTTGCATTTCATTCTATCTCTGTTATCCTTGTAGATATCAAAGTACTGCGAAAACCCAGGCCATTGAAAGGTACAGTAAAATTGTGTTGAGCCCCAAAAGTTTGGTCGAAAGGTGAAGGCGTAGCCGCCCAAAAACGGGAGCTGGTGGATTCCCAAGTCATCATCGCCGGATTTGCAGTGAATAGTGAGTTGATTGTGACTTTTTAGAACATTTGTTATATTGACGGTAATCGGTGGGTCTTTGAAGATTGATCCGTCAATGGTTGTAAATAGGGTAGTGAAGAACAACGACATTAGGAGAGACGATGCAAGTGTTGAACATGAATTCATTTTGTAAATATGAGAATACTTGTGCCGGGTTTGTTTCACTTTTATACTTGCAAAATTAGTTTTAATTGTCTACCGCTCCGATCGATCTGTTATAATAGGATGGGTGACCCAATATTACGTGCTTACTTATCGATTGTTTTATTTATTGTTATTAGTATTTGTGTTATTTACAAAAACAACTCATAAGAGCGATCGTTATCCATCCGTCGTTAACTGTAACCCATATTCTTGAGCGTAATGTTATTGTCCTTTAACTTTAAAGCTGACGAACAAGGGTGAGTTTTGATGTTTGTATTCTTGTCATAAAAGAGGGTAACGTATAGGCTACGTGGTATGTTCGTATTTCCCTCCTCTGATATGCCATTTATTAATTGAAAATGTTTATATTATTGCCCGATCGTATATGACACATTGTAAAATATCATTTATATCATATATTTGTGTTATCCTTTCCTTGAATAAACCGAACGCTTTCAAATAATTTCTCTCCAAGTTAGGAAAAATAAATGGCACGTTGGACATTGTGGCTTTACTAGACCTTTGACAAGGTTATTCTTCGTTAACCGAACATAACTTATGCAGTGACTAAATTCTGTTCAATCATACTTGCCTCTACTCTAGGCTAAGTCCTAATGCTCGACCTTACCTTTATTCTAGGCCAAAATTCTTCGAAAGCAATGCCGCAATCTCGTATAGTTGTTTTGATTACCAATCATGACCAAAATAAGTTGACAATTCTTAATATCATAATTTATGTCGATAGCATTTATATTCACTTATACTAATGATCATATCAAGCTTGAAAATAAAAAGAAGAAGAAAAAAGATACACACACGACAAACATATCAAAAAACATTAATTTATTTCAATATTAAAATCCAACCTTCCAATATATGAATATATTGTTTTTTTTACCGGACTGCTCTTACCAAATATCAAAATCATTGGTTTTATAGTTGAACATACAAACATTTTGCTCACTCACATACATACCACGAACATAGAGTACTTTCGCAATTCTTTCTATCTCTCTTATTTACGTACGTATCGAAGTAACGAAATGAGCCAGGCCATCGGGAGAAACAGTATAACAACCATAAATTTGGACGAAAGCTGAAGTCGTAGCTGGCCCACGGTGTAAGCTTGTGGACTCCATTGCCAGATTTGGAGTGAAAAGTGAGCTGATTCTTAGCTTTTAGAGCATTTGTTATCTTGACGATAATTTCTGGGTTTTGGATGATCGATCATTCGATTGCAGTGACTTGGTTAGCGAAGAACAACGAAATTCAGAGAGAAAGCGCAAGCGCTGAAAATAAACATATTTTGTTGAAATGGCAGAGAAAAAATATAGGCAAGAACACATTTGTGCTTGGTTTGTTTCACTTTTATAGTCGATAAACAGTGCAATGGAAGGTAAAAGTTGATTGTGTCTTTAAGAGGTTTCAATATTCGTATTCTTGCCATAAATAGTAAATATGGATCATTTGATAACATTTTCATTTGTTGTTTATTGTTGGAACAGATGTCTACCGATGCGTGGGAAAGCATTCCCTTCTTCGGTTTTTATTTTTTATTCCTGAAAAATCATCGGTTTGTTTTGGTGGGGATTAGAGAGCTGATTATCGGGGAGATCAGGTGCGAAATCCTCCCTTTAGTTTTTTCGGAGATTAGAGGGAGGATTCCTCATGGAGATCACATTCGAGACAAGGAATTTTTTTTTTCCAAATAAATTTTTACCAAAAAATTTTCATTTTCTAATACAGATCCTATTAAAAAAAATTTATAGATTAAAATAAATTTAATAATATTTCTGATTGAACATTTACATGCTATACAAGGGAGATGCAGTAAGAACATACCATATAAAGAGCGTGTAAGATCACGTAAGATTAAATGCTTATTGGACATTCAAATTATATGTTTAGACCGTGACAGAATGGCTAATAGGTCTCTAAATTTTGATTATTTTAGTTCGACATTTCAGGAGTAAGAAATCGAACTATCGAACTTTGTTATCTTAATTCATACCGTATCTTTTAAATTACGCGTAGGGTAGCTCATACCTTATCTACAAAGGGTTATGTATCTAAAGAATATTTTGACCCAAAATATGAAAGCTCGTTTGTTTAGTATGGGTCAAAATAAATTGAGTTCATTTCACATCCTCCAGATTTGAAGTTAGAGCTCGAAAGTCGAGCTCTTCGCCTGAATTTCAGCAACCAACTCATCCATAAACACCTATGGAAGGATAACAACCTTCGATTTTGATAAGTATGGTCCGAAGGAAGAAGAAACCCTAAAAATAATTCTATGGATATTTTTGTTGCAATTTGATAAACTTTTTACCAAAATGATCGTATCTAATTGTATACAAGTACTATACGTTCGACATCTTAGAATACTCTAAGCAATTGCTTGATAATGGTGTACACTTGCAGTTATGAGCTGACCTCCTTCCCGACGAGTTTGCAGTTTAGAGCCATTAGACGTCACGTCATTTTTGTATGTAAACTAGTTTATTACCCTTTTGCTTTTGTAAGCTCCATCAAGCCTTTGTAACAGAGTTGCTATCACGTTAGTATGAAATAAAAATGAGTTCAAGAACGTCTAGTATGAGCGATTTGAACCTCTAATATCGTCGAGAGTATAATCTCATTCACATTTAGATTATGATCGGTACTAAAATTAAATAGTTTTGTTGATATTATACCAGAAAACAATTTGCATAACTACTGTAATTTAGTATAACACAGCTAAATTGTTATAAATTATGTACTTTTGATTAAAATGTCAAATTCCCGGGTCGATATTGTTTTCTTTGGGGTTTTCTCTCAAGGTTTTAAAACGCTTCTATCAGAGGTTTTCACACCCTTGTAAAAAATATTTTGTTCACCATTCCGATCGATGTGAGATCTCTCGTAGAAAATATCATATCTAAGAGAGTAGGTTTTGACCTACACGATAGACAAGAAGGCAACATGCGAGTGGCGCCCATCAGACCACTTGAGAGACGTAATAAACAAAAACCATGACGCGACCAATGTAAGACCGTGACGCTGATCATGTTGATTCGAAAAAGCTTATAAAATAAATTATTTTTATTGGGCGGCTATAAATTTAATTGATAATTAAATGGTAAATAGATAAGAAAATAAAAATAACGCGACCAGATTGCGTCAAGCGTGAAAACCAACCCCTTNGGGTGAGTTTTGATATTTTGTATTCTTGTCATAAAAGAGGGTAACGTATAGGCTACGTGGTATGTTCGTATTTCCCTCCTCTGATATGCCATTTATTAATTGAAAATGTTTATATTATTGCCCGATCTATATGACACATTGTAAAATATCATTTATATCATATATTTGTGTTATCCTNTTAAATTTAAAAACCGATTAAAAAAAAAAAAGTTAATTCCTTTCTGTATTCTTGCCACATTTGAGTTTGGTTTATTTTTTTTTTATAAAATTACCCCGGTTTTTTCATAAATGAGGAAAATTATACCCGCGGTCTGTTTCCNCATTGTAAAATATCATTTATATCATATATTTGTGTTATCCTTTCCTTAAATAAACCGAACGCTTTCAAATAATTTCTCTCCAAGTTAGGAAAAATAAATGGCACATTGGACATTGTGGCTTTACTAGATCTTTGACAAGGTTATTCTTCGTTAACCGAACATAACTTATGCAGTGACTAAATTCTGTTCAATCATACTTGCCTCTACTCTAGGCTAAGTCCTAATGCTCGACCTTACCTTTATTCTAGGCCAAAATTCTTCGAAAGCAATGCCGCAATCTCGTATAGTTGTTTTGATTACCAATCATGACCAAAATAAGTTGACAATTCTTAATATCATAATTTATGTCGATAGCGTTTATATTCACTTATACTAATGATCATATCAAGCTTAAAAATAAAAAGAAGAAGAAAAAAAGATACACACACGACAAACATATCAAAAAATATTAATTTATTTCAATATTAAAATCCAACCTTCCAATATATGAATATATATTTTTTTTTACCGGACCGCTCGTACCAAATATCAAAATTATTGGTTTTATAGTTGAACATACAAACATTTTGCTCACTCACATACATACAACGAACATAGAGTACTTTCGCAATTCTTTCTATCTCTCTTATTTACGTACGTATCGAAGTAACGAAATGAGCCAGGCCATCGGGAGAAACAGTATAACAACCATAAATTTGGACGAAAGCTGAAGTCGTAGCTGGCCCACGGTGTAAGCTTGTGGACTCCATTGCCAGATTTGGAGTGAAAAGTGAGCTGATTCTTAGCTTTTAGAGCATTTGTTATCTTGACGATAATTTCTGGGTTTTGGATGATCGATCATTCGATTGCAGTGACTTGGTTAGCGAAGAACAACGAAATTCAGAGAGAAAGCGCAAGCGTTGAAAATAAACATATTTTGTTGAAATGGCAGAGAAAAAATATAGGCATGAACACATTTGTGCTTGGTTTGTTTCACTTTTATAGTCATAAACAGTGCAATGGAAGGTAAAAGTTGATTGTGTCTTTAAGAGGTTTCAATATTCGTATTCTTGCCATAAATAGTAAATATGGATCATTTGATAACATTTTCATTTGTTGTTTATTGTTGGAACAGATGTCTACAGATGCGTGGGAAAGCATTCCCTTCTTCAGTTTTTATTTTTTATTCCTGAAAAATCATCGATTTGTTTTCGTGGGGATTAGAGAGATGATTATCGAGGAGATCAGGTGCGAAATCCTCCATTTAGTTTTTTCGGAGATTAGAGGGAGGATTCCTCATGGAGATCACATTCGAGACAAGGAATTTTTTTTTTCCAAATAAATTTTTACCAAAAAATTTTCATTTTCTAATACAGATCCTATTAAAAAAAATTTATAGATTAAAATAAATTTAATAATATTTCTGATTGAACATTTACATGCTATACAAGGGAGATGCAGTAAGAACATACCATATAAAGAGCGTGTAAGATCACGTAAGATTAAAAGCTTATTGGACATTCAAATTATACGTTTAGACCCTGACAGAATGGCTAATAGGTCTCTAAATTTTGATTATTTTAGTTCGACATTTCAGGAGTAAGAAATCGAACTATCGAACTTTGTTATCTTAATTCATACCGTATCTTTTAAATTACGCGTAGGGTAGCTCATACCTTATCTACAAAGGGTTATGTATCTAAAGAATATTTTGACCCAAAATATGAAAGCTCGTTTGTTTAGTATGGGTCAAAATAAATTGAGTTCATTTCACATCCTCCAGATTTGAAGTTAGAGCTCGAAAGTCGAGCTCTTCGCCTGAATTTCAGCAACCAACTCATCCATAAACACCTATGGAAGGATAACAACCTTCGATTTTGATAAGTATGGTCCGAAGGAAGAAGAAACCCTAAAAATAATTCTATGGATATTTTTGTTGCAATTTGATAAACTTTTTACCAAAATGATCGTATCTAATTGTATACAAGTACTATACGTTCGACATCTTAGAATACTCTAAGCAATTGCTTGATAATGGTGTACACTTGCAGTTATGAGCTGACCTCCTTCCCGACGAGTTTGCAGTTTAGAGCCATTAGACGTCACGTCATTTTTGTATGTAAACTAGTTTATTACCCTTTTGCTTTTGTAAGCTCCATCAAGCCTTTGTAACAGAGTTGCTATCACGTTAGTATGAAATAAAAATGAGTTCAAGAACGTCTAGTATGAGCGATTTGAACCTCTAATATCGTCGAGAGTATAATCTCATTCACATTTAGATTATGATCGGTACTGAAATTAATTAGTTTTGTTGATATTATACCAGAAAACAATTTGCATAACTACTGTAATTTAGTATAACACAGCTAAATTGTTATAAATTATGTACTTTTGATTAAAATGTCAAATTCCCGGGTCGATATTGTTTTCTTTGGGGTTTTCTCTCAAGGTTTTAAAACGCTTCTATCAGAGGTTTTCACACCCTTGTAAAAAATATTTTGTTCACCATTCCGATCGATGTGAGATCTCTCGTAGAAAATATCATATCTAAGAGAGTAGGTTTTGACCTACACGATAGACAAGAAGGCAACATGCGAGTGGCGCCCATCAGACCACTTGAGAGACGTAATAAACAAAAACCATGACGCGACCAATGTAAGACCGTGACGCTGATCATGTTGATTCGAAAAAGCTTATAAAATAAATTATTTTTATTGGGCGGCTATAAATTTAATTGATAATTCAATGGTAAATAGATAAGAAAATAAAAATAACGCGACCAGATTGCGTCAAGATTGAAAACCAACCCCTTTTGGTCGAAACAAGAGAGACGGGCAAGGTAAGATTAAAAGCTAATGAGATTTTAAATTTAAAAACCGATTAAAAAAAAAAAAGTTAATTCCTTTCTGTATTCTTGCCACATTTGAGTTTGGTTTATTTTTTTTTTTATAAAATTACCCCGGTTTTTTCATAAATGAGGAAAATTATACCCACGGTCTGTTTCCTCTTTTTGTAAAATATCTTAGAGTTGGGCATTCGGGTGCACTCATTTCTCAAACAAGAAATATTCTCAACGTTGGAGAAGATAAGGGAAGACCACCTGAACCAAGGGAACGAGAGAGACATAAACTCATCCTATCTATACCACATTGCGAGGACATCCTCAAATAATTTCGATCAAAGTGGAAGAAATTAATAAATAAGTAGTGTATAGGTTCAATTCCTTAACAAATCTTAATACTGTAATTCATTAAAACTAATACCGCATATCAAATTTTAAAGAAAGAAAAAACAAACGCAAAAACAACAAATTAATATGATGTACTATAATATTATATTTGAACTTTCCAGTTTATGGATATATTGATTAGTTACATTCATTTAGGCAGCCAAGCGTGGCAAATATCGTACAATTTGGTTTTATAGTCAAACATACAGATACCTTGTTCTCCCACAATCCACAAGCACAGAGTTTTGTTGCATTTCATTCTATCTCTGTTATCCTTGTAGATATCAAAGTACTGCGAAAACCCAGGCCATTGAAAGGTACAGTAAAATTGTGTTGAGCCCCAAAAGTTTGGTCGAAAGGTGAAGGCGTAGCCGCCCAAAAACGGGAGCTGGTGGATTCCCAAGTCATCATCGCCGGATTTGCAGTGAATAGTGAGTTGATTGTGACTTTTTAGAACATTTGTTATATTGACGGTAATCGGTGGGTCTTTGAAGATTGATCCGTCAATGGTTGTAAATAGGGTAGTGAAGAACAACGACATTAGGAGAGACGATGCAAGTGTTGAACATGAATTCATTTTGTAAATATGAGAATACTTGTGCCGGGTTTGTTTCACTTTTATACTTGCAAAATTAGTTTTAATTGTCTACCGCTCCGATCGATCTGTTATATTAGGATGGGTGACCCAATATTACGTGCTTACTTATCGATTGTTTTATTTATTGTTATTAGTATTTGTGTTATTTACAAAAACAACTCATAAGAGCGATCGTTATCCATCCGTCGTTAACTGTAACCCATATTCTTGAGCGTAATGTTATTGTCCTTTAACTTTAAAGCTGACGAACAAGGGTGAGTTTTGATATTTTGTATTCTTGTCATAAAAGAGGGTAACGTATAGGCTACGTGGTATGTTCGTATTTCCCTCCTCTGATATGCCATTTATTAATTGAAAATGTTTATATTATTGCCCGATCGTATATGACACATTGTAAAATATCATTTATATCATATATTTGTGTTATCCTTTCCTTAAATAAACCGAACGCTTTCAAATAATTTCTCTCCAAGTTAGGAAAAATAAATGGCACGTTGGACATTGTGGCTTTACTAGACCTTTGACAAGGTTATTCTTCGTTAACCGAACATAACTTATGCAGTGACTAAATTCTGTTCAATCATACTTGCCTCTACTCTAGGCTAAGTCCTAATGCTCGACCTTACCTTTATTCTAGGCCAAAATTCTTCGAAAGCAATGCCGCAATCTCGTATAGTTGTTTTGATTACCAATCATGACCAAAATAAGTTGACAATTCTTAATATCATAATTTATGTCGATAGCGTTTATATTCACTTATACTAATGATCATATCAAGCTTAAAAATAAAAAGAAGAAGAAAAAAAGATACACACACGACAAACATATCAAAAAACATTAATTTATTTCAATATTAAAATCCAACCTTCCAATATATGAATATATTGTTTTTTTTACCGGACCGCTCGTACCAAATATCAAAATTATTGGTTTTATAGTTGAACATACAAACATTTTGCTCACTCACATACATACCACGAACATAGAGTACTTTCGCAATTCTTTCTATCTCTCTTATTTACGTACGTATCGAAGTAACGAAATGAGCCAGGCCATCGGGAGAAACAGTATAACAACCATAAATTTGGACGAAAGCTGAAGTCGTAGCTGGCCCACGGTGTAAGCTTGTGGACTCCATTGCCAGATTTGGAGTGAAAAGTGAGCTGATTCTTAGCTTTTAGAGCATTTGTTATCTTGACGATAATTTCTGGGTTTTGGATGATCGATCATTCGATTGCAGTGACTTGGTTAGCGAAGAACAACGAAATTCAGAGAGAAAGCGCAAGCGTTGAAAATAAACATATTTTGTTGAAATGGTAGAGAAAAAATATAGGCATGAACACATTTGTGCTTGGTTTGTTTCACTTTTATAGTCGATAAACAGTGCAATGGAAGGTAAAAGTTGATTGTGTCTTTAAGAGGTTTCAATATTCGTATTCTTGCCATAAATAGTAAATATGGATCATTTGATAACATTTTCATTTGTTGTTTATTGTTGGAACAGATGTCTACAGATGCGTGGGAAAGCATTCCCTTCTTCGGTTTTTATTTTTTATTCCTGAAAAATCATCGGTTTGTTTTCGTGGGGATTAGAGAGATGATTATCGGGGAGATCAGGTGCGAAATCCTCCATTTAGTTTTTTCGGAGATTAGAGGGAGGATTCCTCATGGAGATCACATTCGAGACAAGGAATTTTTTTTTTCCAAATAAATTTTTACCAAAAAATTTTCATTTTCTAATACAGATCCTATTAAAAAAAATTTATAGATTAAAATAAATTTAATAATATTTCTAATTGAACATTTACATGCTATACAAGGGAGATGCAGTAAGAACATACCATATAAAGAGCGTGTAAGATCACGTAAGATTAAAAGCTTATTGGACATTCAAATTATACGTTTAGACCCTGACAGAATGGCTAATAGGTCTCTAAATTTTGATTATTTTAGTTCGACATTTCAGGAGTAAGAAATCGAACTATCGAACTTTGTTATCTTAATTCATACCGTATCTTTTAAATTACGCGTAGGGTAGCTCATACCTTATCTACAAAGGGTTATGTATCTAAAGAATATTTTGACCCAAAATATGAAAGCTCGTTTGTTTAGTATGGGTCAAAATAAATTGAGTTCATTTCACATCCTCCAGATTTGAAGTTAGAGCTCGAAAGTCGAGCTCTTCGCCTGAATTTCAGCAACCAACTCATCCATAAACACCTATGGAAGGATAACAACCTTCGATTTTGATAAGTATGGTCCGAAGGAAGAAGAAACCCTAAAAATAATTCTATGGATATTTTTGTTGCAATTTGATAAACTTTTTACCAAAATGATCGTATCTAATTGTATACAAGTACTATACGTTCGACATCTTAGAATACTCTAAGCAATTGCTTGATAATGGTGTACACTTGCAGTTATGAGCTGACCTCCTTCCCGACGAGTTTGCAGTTTAGAGCCATTAGACGTCACGTCATTTTTGTATGTAAACTAGTTTATTACCCTTTTGCTTTTGTAAGCTCCATCAAGCCTTTGTAACAGAGTTGCTATTACGTTAGTATGAAATTGTTAAGGATAGTTGACCGTCACTATAAGGCAAATATCTAGATATTTGCCTTACATTACGGGTTACCATATTGCCCTCTTATTAAAGGCAAATATATTGCATTCATTTATTATTCTTTCCTTTTATTACTATTTCCATAATATTTGTAATTTACGATATTTTTGTCTTCTGAAAATAATTATAAGTAAGAGAACTCTCACTCCCATTTAGGTGTGGTGATTCAGCAAACATTCACATGGTATCAGAGCCCTTTCGGTTTAACAACCCTGATCCTTTCTTCTCTATGGCTTCCGAATCTTCTTATCATCTTCTTCCTTTCAATACTCTAATCCATATGATCACCATCAAACTTTCTTCCTCCAATTATCTTCTTTGGAAAAGCCAACTTCTCCCTCTTCTTGAGAGTCAAGACATGCTGGGCTATGTCGATGGAACTATAGTTCCACCACCTCGCTTTGAACCAGAAACCTCTTCAACACTCAACCCCAAATATTTGGCATGGAGAGCAGCCGATCAACGACTTCTCTGTCTCCTGCTCTCCTCTCTCACTGAGGAAGCCATGGCCATTGTCGTTGGTCTCCCTACTGCACGTGATGTTTGGCTTGCGTTGGAAACTACGTTCAGCCATCAGTCGAAAGCTCGTGAACTGAGACTAAAGTATGACTTGTAGTTGATGAAACGTGGCACCAAACCTGTTGCTGAGTATGCCCGTGCCTTCAAAAAAATTTGTGACCAACTTCATGCCATTGGCAGACCGGTCGAGGACATTGATAAAGTGCACTGGTT
>NW_019268618.1:450329-451159 GCF_002738365.1 Cucurbita moschata | reverse complement strand
AGTGGATCTATTATTTTTAGTTGCCCGTGTGTATATGTTTTCGGCACCTCAATATATGAAATTTATCCACATATTTTTCTGCTTTAGAACCTACTATTATTGTCATTTTAACTTCACATAGTCTATCGCACAGTTGAAGCAGCATTGCCACTCGAGCTCATTCATTGATAACTATTTTTTTTTCAAAATTATGTGTTTTATCCTTTTATTAAAAAAAAAGAAAAAAGAAAAGAAAATAAAACATTTTAATTTTAAGCAAAATTTCACACCAAACTAAGTTTTTGAAAACTATTTTTATTTATTTATTTTTCTTTATTTTAGTTTTCCAAACATAGATTGATCTGGAGTGGCTAGTTTTTAAAACTACTTATTTGCTACAATTGAACAATATTTATATTGTAAAATGAGATTAACTTCCTTTATGTAGTTTCTTTTTATTATTATTTTTACTTCTGTCTCATGTTACTCCATTTGTATTTACTTCGTTTTATACAAAAGTTCACCGTAATTAATAAATCCATGTGCTTAATACATTCCCTACAAAAATAAACTTGTTTGTATCAGGATAAATTACAATGAATACTGAAAAAAGAAATCCCAAAAAATAAGTAGAAGGTTGAGAATTTCACTCAACCACAATTCTACCACAAGAATGGCATGAAACTTGCATAGATGATGCTAGGATTTTGAAGGGGAACTTCTCAACTTGACAGATCAATTTCATTCATCACAAATCTGATTTTTACATAATAATTTGTGGGTATTTATAGTCTCCCACAAAATAAGTTAGTGGCCGAGATTTAATCTCGATCCCCTTAAATCTCCAAAAA
>NW_019268618.1:439666-450319 GCF_002738365.1 Cucurbita moschata | reverse complement strand
AAAAAAAAAAAAAAAACAAAGTCAATTTGACAATTCTACCATTACAAACTTTATGAAATTAAAAATAAATAAAGTTTTCTAACAACTCATGTAATGATGCTTGCAACTTCATTTGCTCCTTCAACTATGTAAATATTCACTTCTAAAGCTCCAAATGATCCTTTCTCAATCTAATAAGCTTGTAACACATGAAATAATAGTTGAACCGAGCCTATTCAATTTGGTAGATGAAGAATGAATGCTTGTTGAATCTTCTTGGCCTTGGATCGTGTAATAGGTCCAGTTGGAACATTTGGAACACCGTGATCCATATCATCTTCCCCCTCTTCAAAAGGATTCGTCCTCGAATCCGAAAATCATCACCTACATCAAAAGGACTCAAGTCAGCAACATTGAAAGTAGAATGTGCTGAAAATTCTCCTGGAAGATCATTTTATATGCATTGTTATTAATTCTTTCAAGGACTTGATAAGTGTCATCCCTCTTGGATGTAACTTTGTCTTCCTTTGAGATTGGAATCACTCCTTGCGAAAATGTATCCAAACCCAGTTACGAGGTTGAAAAATGATTTCATTCCGTTCTTTGTTAATTCTTGAAGCAACATTGAAATTTTGTTTCTCAATTGTCTACTTCTCCTTTTTATGAGTGATTATTTCTTTTTAAAATTAGTTGACTATTTAATCTAAATTGAGTGATTATTTCTTTTTAAAATTTCAGAATTTTCATTTTCAATGTTATAGTCTTTACCGATGAATTTTTATTTTTAATGTTAGTGGGGATAGCTCAGTTTGGAGAGCGTCACTGAAGATCTGAAAGTCACGTGTTTGATCCACGTTCACCCCATCTAATTCAAGTCGACTAACTTGCATAACCTAAATATTCAATCTAAAATGAGTGATTATTTCTTTTTAAAATTACTCGATTATTTAATCTAAATTTAGTGATTATCTCTTTGTAAAATTTCAAAATTTTCATTTTTAATGTTATACGGGATAGCTTAGTTGGGAGTCTATAATATTGAAGATTTGAAGGTCATGTGTTGGTTCGACCTTCACCACACCTGATTCAAGTAGTATAACTTACTATCTTATCTAAATTTAGAGATGATTTATTTTTTAAATTTCAATGAATTAGCCTAAATAATTTTACTGATGAATTTTCATTTTAATGTTAGCGTGGATAGCTGATTTCAATGAATTAGCCTAAATAATTTTACTGATGAATTTTCATTTTAATGTTAGCGTGGATAGCTGAATTGGGAGTGAGAGTGAGTTTGTAGATCTAAAGATAGCGTGAATTCCTAATTCTTTATTTGACTATAAATGCTCTATAAGAATTCTTTATTTGATTATAAATGCTCCATAAGACATTTAATAAAATGACTCATTTTATGGCATGGAACAAAACAATTGATGTTCCTGTAGAATTGTCAATACATTCTACTTTCAATGTTGCTAAGTTGAGTCCTTTTGAAGTAGGTGATGATTTTTCTGATTCGAGGACGAATCCTGAAGAGGGGGATGATGATAAGAATCACGGTGTACATTCTACTTTCAATGTTGCTGAGTTGAGTCCTTTTGATGTAGGTGATGATTTTTCTTATTCGAGGACGAATCCTTTTGAAGAGGGGGTTGATGATAAGAATCACGGTGTTCTAACTGGACCTATTACACAATCCAAGGCCAAGGAGATTCAACAAACATTCATACTTCATCTACAAAATTGGATAGGCTAGGTTCAACCATCAATTCATGTGTTACAAGCTGATTCGTTTGAGTCAAGACCATTTGGAGATTCAAAAGTAAATATTTGCACAGTTGAAGCAGTGGATGAAGTTGCAAGCATCATTTCATGAGTGGTTAGAAAACTTTATTTATTATTTTAATTTCATAATGTTTGTAATGCTCAAATTGACTTCGTCTTGTGTGGAGATTTAAAGGGATCGAGATTAAATCACGCCCACTAACTTCTTTGGTTGGAAGACTATAAATACCCACAAATTATTATGTAAAAGCATATTTGTGATCAATGAAATTGATATCTCAAGTTGAGACGATCCCTCTTGTAGAAATCTGAGCATATCTTTGTCATTTCTAAGTTTCATGCAATTCTTGTGGTAGATTATATCTTAGTCATTCAATCAAGCTTTGATCAAGTTTGATTGTGAAGTGACTCAGTTTAGAAAAAGGTTCCAAATCTTGTTTCTCAATCTTGGATCTCATCATCAAATTCTAGCTTTATCTTTTGGTTGATCCAAATTTTGTATAAGAAGGTGTTAATTTCTTTAATACAAGGGTTCTTGCTCCTACAAAAGCTTGGCTCGTTGGGCTGAAGATTACGGTTGGGCTATCATTCTTCAACGGGATCTTCTATCCCCATGACTTGCTCTGATGCAGTCGTTCTTCTAACGCCGATGACACGCCCAGTTGTCGAGATTGGTAATGTGAGTTTGTAACCCATCCATTGAGGTTCTTGGAATGATTCTATAGCTTATCATTACCATGTTGGGAGTTGGATCATGGGTCTTGGGCGAAGGAATCCTTGATTTACCGCCCTTCGAGTTGAAGGAAGTGTCATAAGGCTAATTTTTTTTTCAATTTTTTTTCAATTTTATTGATTTTTTTTTGTGATTTTATTTGATTTTATTTCAATTTTGTCAAACTCACTCAGGTGCTCATCTCAATCATTTCAGCCTTGTTGGCGTTCAATAAGAGAGACCTTGGAAATAACCTATAACTATTCAACACGATTATCACATTAACAATTTGAATCAAATAAAGTGACATTAACCATTTGAATCACTTCAACCCCACTCGTTGAACTTGACCAAATGTCTATAACATAACACTAAGAAAGGTACAAAGTAACACTAACAAAGGTACAAAGTTCATAAAAGTCTTTTTAATCTAAAATACCATTGAACTTGACCATTATAGTGCCTCTCAAACGTAGGTAAAGTTTAAATTCGGGTCTCCTTGTCAAACTCACTCGAGTGCTCATCTCAACCACGATGGCGTTCAATAAGAGAGACCTCGAAAATAGCCAAATTTCGCATTAACCATTTAAATCACCTCAACCCCACTTGTTGAAATTGAAACAAATATCTATAACATAACACTAATATAGGTACGATGTTCATAAAAGTCTTTTTAATCTAAGAACTATTGAACTTGACCATTAAAGTGCCCCTCAAAATGAGGTAAAGTTTAAATATAATTGGTGACAAAAAGATGAAACTATAAAATAAAAAGAAATAAGAAAATAATATTCAATTTCAGAGAATCAAACGAGAATCTCCTAGGTGAAAGCCAAATATCAAAACCGTTGGACAACAATGAATTTTTAGTGTAGTTGTCCTAAAGTCTTTTGTATCTCTGAAGAGTTTTACTATGACGTTTTGAGTAATGTCTAACTCTTCGACAAGTCCTTTCATGTGTGTGATAGAGTTCTCATAGTTACCGCGACGTTTCGAGCTGTTCGATCGTGTGGCTTTTTCTTCAAAAGGGTCAACATCAAACGTCAGGTCTTTGATTGGCAACCCATCTAGAGGAACGTCGATTGCATCGATTCCATCAATAGTCTTCCTATGAGTTTATGGTGCATGACCCATTTTTTATACCATTCACCTTCGAGCGCCACCATAGTTTTGCATCGTCCATGAGATGCATTGCAACCAACGTAACTCTTAGGTCCTATGAGCAAGTTCCAGTAACCTTCAAGTATTGTTCTACATAAAAAATAAAGTTTTTTAATTCCTTAGCATCCCGGTTTCCATTTAAGGGGTTGTGTTCTTGGATTTTACGTTTGTTAAGCCCACATGAACTTGGCTTGAGATGTGGTTCTCTACAGCCCAACTTGTCAAACTCACTCGGGTGCTCATCTCAACCATGATGTCGTTCAACAAGAGAGACCTCGAAAACGATTGGATTATCGTATTAACCATTTGAATCACCTTCTCATCTCAACCATGACGTCGTTCAACAAGAGAGACCTCGAAAACGACTAGATTATAGCATCTTGGGTGAAAGCCAAATATCCTGACCGCTTGACGACAATGGATTTTTGGTGTGGATGTGCTGAAGTCTTTTGTCAGATCGCTGAAGAGTTTTAGCATGATCTTTTGCTTAATGTCTAACTCTTCAACAAATCCTTCCATGTGTGTGTTAGTGTTCTCAGAGCTACCGCGACGATTCGAGCTGTTCGATTGTATGACTCTTTCTTCAAAAGAGTCAATATCAAATGTTAGGTCTTTGGTTGGCAACCCATCCAGGGGAGCGTCGATTGCATCGATTCCATCAACGATCTTCCCATGAGTTTATGGTGCATGACCCATTTTTTATACCATTCACCTTCGAGCACTACCATAGTTTTGCATCGTCCATGAGATGCATTGCGGCTAACGTAACTCTCAGGTCGTATAAGAAAGTTTCTATAGCCCTCAACTCTCAGGTCGTATGATATCGTTCTTAGAGCTACCGTGACATTTCGAGGTGTTCGATTGTGTGGCTTTTTCTTCAAAAGAGTCAACATCAAACGTTAGGTCTTTAATTGGCAACCCATCAAGGTGAGCATCGATTGCATCGATTCCATCAATGATCTTCCCATGAGTTTATGGAGCATGACCCATTTTTTATATCATCCACCTTCGAGCGCCACCGTCCATGAGATGCAATGTGGCCAACGTAACTCTTAGGTCCTATGAGCAAGTTCCTGTAACCTTCAAGTATTGTTCTACATCAAAAATAAAGTTTTTTAATTCCTTGCATCCCGGTTCCCATTTAAGGGTTTGTGTTTTTGGATTTTCAGTTTGTTAAGCCCAACATGAGCTTGGCTTGGGGTGTGGTTCTCTACGACCCTCCTTGTCAAACTCACTCTAGTGCTCATCTTAGTCATCTCAGCCATGATGGCGTTCAACAAAAGAGACCTTGAAAAAGATCGGATTATCACATTAACCATTTGAATGACCTCAACGTCACTTGTTGAAATTGAACCAAATATCTATGAAATAACACTATTAAAGGTTCAAAGTTCATAAAAGTCTTTTTAATCTAGGATACTATTGAACTTGATCATTATAGTGCTTCTCAAACCAAGTTCATAAAAGTCTTTTGAATTTAAGATACTATTAAACTCTTCCATTAGAGTGCTTCTCAAACCTAGGTAAAGTTTAAATATAATTGGTGACAAAAGATGAAACTATAAAATAAAAGAAATAAGAAAATAAAATTTCATTATCGAGAATCAAACTCGGGTCTCCCAATGAAAGCCAGATCTTCTGTGTAATGTCTAACTCTTCGACACGTTTTTTTATGTGTGTGATAGAGTTCTAGCTACCGCCACGTTTCTTGTTGTTCGATCCTGTGGCTCTTTCTTCAAAAGAGTCAACATCAAACATTAGGTCTTTGATTGGAAACCCATGCAGAGGAGTGTCGATTGCTTCAATTCCATCAATAGTCTTCCCATGACTTTTTGGTGCATGACCAGTTTTTTATACAATTATCCTTCAAGCGTCACCATAGTTTTGCATCATCCATGAGATGCATTGTGGGCCAACGTAACTCTCAGGTCCTCTGAGCAAGTTCCTATAGTCTTGAACTATAATATCAAAACATATTAACGTATTTGATATGTTAAATATTAAAATAATTGATGTGTATCATAAAAATTAAATAAAAAAATATATTTGAAAATTAAATGAGATTCATATTAATAAAACATATATTATGATAATCTACGACATTTTAATATTATTTAAATAAGATATTATATCTTAATGTATTAGGTATTCAAATATATAATTTGACAAAATTTATCACAAGTTCACCGTAAATAGAACCCTAAGGTTAAGTAAAAAAGCATCAAACCCTAAATACCAACATTTTAGGTGATATTTTGCAGAGGAAGCTGATAAAGTCTTTAAAGAGCATGTGGTCATGTTTGACATTTTAGGTTACAACATGGTGAAAAGAAACCAGAAATTCTGATTCCCGTAATTAACTACAAACTTTTAAATAAGGTTTTAGAATAAATAAGATATCCAATCCAAAACAAAAATGATTTGATAAAAAGAATTTAGAGTCAAATGTTTTTATAAAATTCGACATGAAATTGGGATTTCGGAAAATTCTAATTTTCTAAAAGGAAAAATATAAAATAGCATTTATGTCCAATTTAGAAAATATGAGAGGAACTTCATGCCATTTAGGCTAAAAAACGCTCCATCCGAATTTCAGAAGATTATGAGTGATATTTTCAATCCTTTCAAAAAATTTCGATAGTTGATGATGTGTTCATATTTTCTAAAACCATTAAGATCCACACTTTAAATATCTACATACATTCATTAACGTAATCAAAAGAAATCAGCTTGTTGTGTACATTCATTAATAGTTGTGTCCATTTTCTTCCATTTTAAATTTATTTGAGCCTTATTAAAACCCATCCAATGGTCTTTGTCTCAAACTTTGGTGATGACCTATCCTAAAAAAGCCAACTTCAAAAAAATTTTAGGTTCTCTCAATTACGTGTCTTATATCCTTCAAGATATCAGGCACATTTACAAATGTCTTGATGAGTGTCTTCAAAATAATACAAAGTCTTGATTTGTAAGGGATATCTCTACAACCCAAAAAGATCAAATCATTAGTCAAATAAACTCTCTACTAAAGTCTTATTGACCCAAGGGCAGATCTCATAATGAAAGGTGACGCATCAAATATCGGATATTGAGGTATCTAAAATTGTCAAAGAGGACAGAGAATCAATTATCATATTTCATTCAAAAGCCTCCGATAATACCATACAAATTACAAAATAGTAAGAAAAAAAAAGTATTCTTTCCATTGTACTGTGTACAAAAAATTTTAAAGAAAATTTAATTAACAAAACTATTAAAATCTATTCAAGAGTCAAATTTAGTTTTAGAAAAAGAAGGGAATAATCTGGTTTCAAACAAAAATAATAATTTTGCTAGATAGAAGTAAATTTTGTTGTGGTTTGATTTTAAAATTCTACCTATAAAAGAAGTTGAAAACACTTTGGGAGATTACCTATGGGAGAGTTTCTAACAAAGTCTCTCTTCTCTCCTCTGTCTTCTCAAACTCATACTAATCCAACCAATCATTTACATGGACTCAAAAGTTCAATTACCTATAAAAAAAAGTTGAAAACACTTTGTGAAAGTCTGTAAGGATACTACGACCTCTAGCTTTGCAAAATTCAGCGTTGTTGGCGCTTATCAAAATCGCTGCCAAAATAAAGATTAACAAGTAGTTCTATGGTGTAGTGGTTAGCACTTTCGACTTTGAATCTAACGACCTGTGTTTAATTCTCGATAGGTAATCCACCAATTTATACAAAATTGGTCCATAGCCGATTCGGTAGGGTTACTTTTGGACCGATAATCTGTAGAAGGGGTCACTAAGGTTGAGATCATACAAAATGGGTCCATAGCTCAATGTTAGAGCATTTGATTGCTGATCAAGAGATCACCAATTCGAACTTAGTTGGGCCCTTCTATCTTGGATAGAAATTTGTTACACTTTTTGGACCCACACTATGTCTAAGGGGTCACTAAGGTTAAAATCCTACAAAATGGATCCATGGCTCAGTGGTAGAGAATTTGACCGGTCACCTGTTTGAACTTGGTTGGGCTCTTTTATTTTGGACAGACACTTTTTTCACTTTTGGACGGACACTCTGTAGAAGGGGTCACTAAGGTTGAAATCATGCAAAATGAGTCCATAGCTCAGTGGTAGAGCATTTGACCGTAGATCAAGAGGTCATCGGTTCGAATCTGGTTGGGCCCTTTTATTTTGGACAAAGCCGACCACCGAGTGTTTATAGGAAAAGAACCATGTACTTAGAACCTAAGGGCCACTGTTCTCGGACAAGAACCAAGAAATCATTAAGAAAAGAGTGTGATATCCAAGCACCCACTATGAACATGGTCAAAAACTTACAATTAGGCTACTAAACTTACAATTAGGCTACTTCACCCACTATGAACATGGTCAAAAACTAAGATTGTCCTAGACAAACAACATCAACTATTTTTGATATCCACTATGAACATGGTCAAAAACTAAGATTGTCCTAGACAAACAACATCAACTATTTTTAATATCCACTATGAACATGGTCAAAAACTAAGATTGTCCTAGACAAACAACATCAACTATTTTTGATATTTTGAATATAATGTAAATGTAAATATATGTGTTCATTATATTTTATTTCTTTTTTTATTTCGAGAAAACATTCTACTTTGTTTTCAACCTCTCTTAACTTGCAATCGGTGCTTCGAGAACCCACCGAAAATGGGTCATGACTCTCTTTTTGTTTTCACTTACTCCTCCTAAATCTATAAAATGTCTAGCATGTTTATAAGTTCTAAAGAGGATACCGATACGCATACATTCTTGCATGGAAGAACTGATGGTGTTAATATAACACATGCGGAAGCAATTTGGATCTTAGGAACTTTTACCAACATCAATTATAGTAAATAACTAGCATGTTTATAAGTCTTAAAACTTAATGAGTTTGTAGTTCAAACTCCTTTTTCCTCACAAACCGGTTTCGAACCACCACTAGTGTCTTCTCTACTATTCTCCGACCTTAGAACGGGATTGTGGAATCTTGTGAGTGACTAAACTTGGGAGGGATTTTGTATAGTGAAGAGAGTGTTTGTGAGAGGTTTTTTCTCAAGGCTTTTCACCAAGAAGAAGAAGACCTTCCATGTACCATGATCACTCTATTTAAAGAGTCATGTTTGCATGTTCATGCAAATTTGAGATCACCAAATTTTGACACTTAAAATTTCACTCAAATGTTTGGGATTATGTGGCAAGCATGCATGTTTGAGTTAACCAAATTTTGACACTCAAAATTCCACTCAAACTTGTGGGGTTATTTGGCAAGCATGCAAGTTTGGTTAAACCAAATTTTGACACCTCAAGATTCCACTAACATGGATTTTTCCATTAAATAAAGTCAACATTTTGACTTTCTTCATTTTAATTCAACAATTAATTTGAATAATGAATTTCAAACTAAAGTAACATTAAATGATTAATTAAACTATTTAATTAATATTTAATATTAATTCAAATGCCAATCCCAATCAATTCCGACACATAATTGATTAAGATATTTAAATCTTATTTTAAATATCTCAGATCCTCTCTTTTTGTTTAATTCGTAAATAAAACAAAAATGCAGTTAAATATATCGTATATATGTAGTGCATATTCCCTAAGTTGAATTCGAACACTTCGAACTCACTCATCACACTGTTCTATGGTTTAATCCGATATGAGCTAGCAGAGGGACCTAATGGACCTATAGATCATGGGCTCCAACGATCCAAGATTAACCGGTTAAACTCATTAACCTTGTTAACCAACATTCGTTAACTACTAGGACACTCCACTATAGCCTAGTAGTTGCACTCCCCTCACTATAGATATATTTTTATCCATTTGATATAACCATGATTAGTAAGTCAATCCGTCACAGGTTGTTCGTAACTAGAGCTGGGTCAATTTACCGTTTTACCCCTAAAGTTACTTCTTGTTCCTTATGTCTCACTGATCCTCTAATGAACAATTGGTTTGTGGTCCAACCAGTAAACCGAATCCCTCTCAGGCTAATGAGAGGGTGGGGCCCCTTGTTCAAGACCTGGAGTCAGTGCTTAAGGGAACTACCTCTCTTCTATCCTTAAAAGTGGGTAGGAGTGAATTCTATCTTGCACCCCACGTCCCTAGCCATTCACCCAGTCTTACCCCTGAAATGGGAGGCCTATTGAGTCGGCGAACTAGAGCCACTCTCACCCATGCAAATCTAAGGATAATTCCCAATAAACAGGAGTTCATGGTTAGCTCAGGATTAAAACCGAGTTACCTAGGTTATCGAATGAAAAGAAAATCAGTCTTAACAGTAAACGACATTATAAAGTGAGAGTGGTTTTCTTCATGGTCCAATCTTATGCAATACAAATTGCATAGGACGCCCCCACTCACATGACTCCACATGTACAATTTAGTGATCATATTGTTTATATCATATACAAAAGTGGGCCGCATCCATAGTGTCCTTAGGATAAGGTACTCAGCCTTATCCTTATACTATAGATCATTTTGACTATATATACTTGAACTTGATCCACTCTTATGTCTCTACATATAGTTCAAGTAATCATACTATAGCCAGAGTGTTCTTAGTTTATTGGATTTAGATTAATGATCGTAAAGTTTACTTTATTCAATAACAATCTTTACTGAATAAACAACAATAATAACTTTATTGACAATAGAATATGTTTTTGTTTACAAACTATGAGTTTTAGAACATAAAACCCAACAAGAACCTAGCAGAACCGGATCAAGGGTCCTAACCTAGTTCGACTGACCTTCTTTGGCTGGCCCCGCCCCTCGTAACAAGGTCAACCCGTACGTGCTCTTTCCTTTCGTTTAGCGAGATAGCTTACCAGCTCTTTCGGCTCATAGCAGCAGTATGAAAAGCGGAATCCACATCCTGAGTCGAGTTCGCATTGCCATACGAATCGACATCGGCCAAACCAAGAGCTCCTATTTTTTCTTTAATGAAAGCAGATCTAACAGTTTAGATAAAACCAACCTCTTCTAAAGAAGG
>NW_019268618.1:435304-439656 GCF_002738365.1 Cucurbita moschata | reverse complement strand
CCACTATGAACATGGTCAAAAACTAAGATTGTCCTAGACAAACAACATCAACTATTTTTGATATTTTGAATATAATGTAAATGTAAATATATGTGTTCATTATATTTTATTTCTTTTTTTATTTCGAGAAAACATTCTACTTTGTTTTCAACCTCTCTTAACTTGCAATCGGTGCTTCGAGAACCCACCGAAAATGGGTCATGACTCTCTTTTTGTTTTCACTTACTCCTCCTAAATCTATAAAATGTCTAGCATGTTTATAAGTTCTAAAGAGGATACCGATACGCATACATTCTTGCATGGAAGAACTGATGGTGTTAATATAACACATGCGGAAGCAATTTGGATCTTAGGAACTTTTACCAACATCAATTATAGTAAATAACTAGCATGTTTATAAGTCTTAAAACTTAATGAGTTTGTAGTTCAAACTCCTTTTTCCTCACAAACCGGTTTCGAACCACCACTAGTGTCTTCTCTACTATTCTCCGACCTTAGAACGGGATTGTGGAATCTTGTGAGTGACTAAACTTGGGAGGGATTTTGTATAGTGAAGAGAGTGTTTGTGAGAGGTTTTTTCTCAAGGCTTTTCACCAAGAAGAAGAAGACCTTCCATGTACCATGATCACTCTATTTAAAGAGTCATGTTTGCATGTTCATGCAAATTTGAGATCACCAAATTTTGACACTTAAAATTTCACTCAAATGTTTGGGATTATGTGGCAAGCATGCATGTTTGAGTTAACCAAATTTTGACACTCAAAATTCCACTCAAACTTGTGGGGTTATTTGGCAAGCATGCAAGTTTGGTTAAACCAAATTTTGACACCTCAAGATTCCACTAACATGGATTTTTCCATTAAATAAAGTCAACATTTTGACTTTCTTCATTTTAATTCAACAATTAATTTGAATAATGAATTTCAAACTAAAGTAACATTAAATGATTAATTAAACTATTTAATTAATATTTAATATTAATTCAAATGCCAATCCCAATCAATTCCGACACATAATTGATTAAGATATTTAAATCTTATTTTAAATATCTCAGATCCTCTCTTTTTGTTTAATTCGTAAATAAAACAAAAATGCAGTTAAATATATCGTATATATGTAGTGCATATTCCCTAAGTTGAATTCGAACACTTCGAACTCACTCATCACACTGTTCTATGGTTTAATCCGATATGAGCTAGCAGAGGGACCTAATGGACCTATAGATCATGGGCTCCAACGATCCAAGATTAACCGGTTAAACTCATTAACCTTGTTAACCAACATTCGTTAACTACTAGGACACTCCACTATAGCCTAGTAGTTGCACTCCCCTCACTATAGATATATTTTTATCCATTTGATATAACCATGATTAGTAAGTCAATCCGTCACAGGTTGTTCGTAACTAGAGCTGGGTCAATTTACCGTTTTACCCCTAAAGTTACTTCTTGTTCCTTATGTCTCACTGATCCTCTAATGAACAATTGGTTTGTGGTCCAACCAGTAAACCGAATCCCTCTCAGGCTAATGAGAGGGTGGGGCCCCTTGTTCAAGACCTGGAGTCAGTGCTTAAGGGAACTACCTCTCTTCTATCCTTAAAAGTGGGTAGGAGTGAATTCTATCTTGCACCCCACGTCCCTAGCCATTCACCCAGTCTTACCCCTGAAATGGGAGGCCTATTGAGTCGGCGAACTAGAGCCACTCTCACCCATGCAAATCTAAGGATAATTCCCAATAAACAGGAGTTCATGGTTAGCTCAGGATTAAAACCGAGTTACCTAGGTTATCGAATGAAAAGAAAATCAGTCTTAACAGTAAACGACATTATAAAGTGAGAGTGGTTTTCTTCATGGTCCAATCTTATGCAATACAAATTGCATAGGACGCCCCCACTCACATGACTCCACATGTACAATTTAGTGATCATATTGTTTATATCATATACAAAAGTGGGCCGCATCCATAGTGTCCTTAGGATAAGGTACTCAGCCTTATCCTTATACTATAGATCATTTTGACTATATATACTTGAACTTGATCCACTCTTATGTCTCTACATATAGTTCAAGTAATCATACTATAGCCAGAGTGTTCTTAGTTTATTGGATTTAGATTAATGATCGTAAAGTTTACTTTATTCAATAACAATCTTTACTGAATAAACAACAATAATAACTTTATTGACAATAGAATATGTTTTTGTTTACAAACTATGAGTTTTAGAACATAAAACCCAACAAGAACCTAGCAGAACCGGATCAAGGGTCCTAACCTAGTTCGACTGACCTTCTTTGGCTGGCCCCGCCCCTCGTAACAAGGTCAACCCGTACGTGCTCTTTCCTTTCGTTTAGCGAGATAGCTTACCAGCTCTTTCGGCTCATAGCAGCAGTATGAAAAGCGGAATCCACATCCTGAGTCGAGTTCGCATTGCCATACGAATCGACATCGGCCAAACCAAGAGCTCCTATTTTTTCTTTAATGAAAGCAGATCTAACAGTTTAGATAAAACCAACCTCTTCTAAAGAAGGAGTCGCTCTGCCTTGATCACCGTGGACATATGCAGCTCCTGCTTTACCTTTGCCTACCGTGAAAAGGAAATTTCCCTCACAATAGGCCCTCCCAGCTCCCGAACGTCTTTCTATCAATCGAGAGAGGTATAGAATAGTACAACAAACCAACAAGACAAGAATGGACTCATAAGATGGGCGGTCAAGGAAGCGATTTCATTTGTGTTATCCGCCAAGGAAATGCTCGAGGAATTCAGATCCTGAATAAAGTACTGTAGGCAAGCGAAGCTTTTGAAAATGAAAGCGTGTAGAACTCATATCCACTTTCTCTTCGCTTTGTAAACTTCGGATCTGATCTTCCTTTCCTCTCTGGGTGACTGAGAGACAATTTAGGCCTGGTGTGCATCCGATTCGGTCAACAATAAGATACAAAGCGGATTGATTAAATGGGCTTGAAGTTCCATTATCGTTAGGTCAAAGATCTCTACTAGGTTTAGTGCACTTTGGTAGTTGCGAATGTTGCCGTAATCGAATGTCTTTCTCATTCGACATTCTCTCTTACCAAGCACTCATACTCGCCAGGGTTGAGGAGACAGTCCGTGAGCTAATTGGGTTTCGAGATTGCGTATATGCGAAAAGAGCTCGCTTTCGACTTTCTCCTCGGCGTTTTGTGCCCGGTTCTAGTTCAGGAAAGGGTCTGATCTCTTTCATTGGAGCACATTGATGCCGAAGGAGTCTTCGAAACCGGTGGAGAGGCTATGATGACTTCAAGCTATTCAGTCACACTAGTGGAATAGCTTTTTCATAATAATTATCTCGATATATGATACCAAAAACCTACCTGATGACTGATAAGGTAAGGGGTTTCAAAAGACAAAAGAATGACATGCTACGTGTTATAGAAAAGGAGATCTTCTTCTTTTTTTTTTTTTTTCAGTGTGCGCGGTTCGCCTGCCTTCCTGACCACAGATAGGCTATGGGGCTTTGCACTTCGGCCCCTAAGAATACCACATCAAGGTGACAGGATTCGAACCTATGGCTCTCTGAAACTTCTTCGTCGGTTATTTGGGCGCATCTTCCTTAAAAGGATTGTGACGACAGATGACCTAGGTAAAACTTCTATTGGGAGATTAGTGCAATAGAGAATCTGTGTCCCTTTCCTGAAACCTTCAGCGGACAACATAGCAAAGAGTTCCTAAAAAAAATATAATAGAACAATTTGTGTCTATCTTATCTCCCAAGAATATGGTTCATTCTCTATTCACATAGAAATTATGCAATAGAAAGTGTTACCCTCATCTTCTTTTACAAAACTTTCTCAAGTCCTCATGGAATGATTTGAAAGTGGTACCCTCATCTTCTTTTATAAGACTACCTCGGCCTTCATGGAATGATTATGCTATGTTGATTCTTAGAGAAGGGAGTAGGAGTAAGAGTAGATGACTGTTTATGGTCCAAGTCTCGAAAAAGTAAGTCTTTATATCAAGAAAGGAGAGGAATCCTCATAGTTTCCAAGATTTGAAGAGAATCATATATACAAAAATTTCCTTTGTATATTCTTGTTGTCTCCATTCCATTTGAAAATTGATATTTTGTTTGGTAATTTTAAACTCATTATTTTTGTTTGTTCATTCCACCTAATTTGTAAAAAAAAATCATACCACTAGACCAAATGCCCTTATAGTGGATCTATTATTTTTAGTTGCCTGTGTGTATATGTTTTCCGCACCTCAATATATGAAATTTATCCACATATTTTTGTGCTTTAGAACCTACTATTATTGTCATGTTTACTTCACATGGTCTACCACACAGTTGAAGCAGCATTGCCACCGGAGCCCATGC
>NW_019268618.1:433862-435294 GCF_002738365.1 Cucurbita moschata | reverse complement strand
ATCGTAAAGTTTACTTTATTCAATAACAATCTTTACTGAATAAACAACAATAATAACTTTATTGACAATAGAATATGTTTTTGTTTACAAACTATGAGTTTTAGAACATAAAACCCAACAAGAACCTAGCAGAACCGGATCAAGGGTCCTAACCTAGTTCGACTGACCTTCTTTGGCTGGCCCCGCCCCTCGTAACAAGGTCAACCCGTACGTGCTCTTTCCTTTCGTTTAGCGAGATAGCTTACCAGCTCTTTCGGCTCATAGCAGCAGTATGAAAAGCGGAATCCACATCCTGAGTCGAGTTCGCATTGCCATACGAATCGACATCGGCCAAACCAAGAGCTCCTATTTTTTCTTTAATGAAAGCAGATCTAACAGTTTAGATAAAACCAACCTCTTCTAAAGAAGGAGTCGCTCTGCCTTGATCACCGTGGACATATGCAGCTCCTGCTTTACCTTTGCCTACCGTGAAAAGGAAATTTCCCTCACAATAGGCCCTCCCAGCTCCCGAACGTCTTTCTATCAATCGAGAGAGGTATAGAATAGTACAACAAACCAACAAGACAAGAATGGACTCATAAGATGGGCGGTCAAGGAAGCGATTTCATTTGTGTTATCCGCCAAGGAAATGCTCGAGGAATTCAGATCCTGAATAAAGTACTGTAGGCAAGCGAAGCTTTTGAAAATGAAAGCGTGTAGAACTCATATCCACTTTCTCTTCGCTTTGTAAACTTCGGATCTGATCTTCCTTTCCTCTCTGGGTGACTGAGAGACAATTTAGGCCTGGTGTGCATCCGATTCGGTCAACAATAAGATACAAAGCGGATTGATTAAATGGGCTTGAAGTTCCATTATCGTTAGGTCAAAGATCTCTACTAGGTTTAGTGCACTTTGGTAGTTGCGAATGTTGCCGTAATCGAATGTCTTTCTCATTCGACATTCTCTCTTACCAAGCACTCATACTCGCCAGGGTTGAGGAGACAGTCCGTGAGCTAATTGGGTTTCGAGATTGCGTATATGCGAAAAGAGCTCGCTTTCGACTTTCTCCTCGGCGTTTTGTGCCCGGTTCTAGTTCAGGAAAGGGTCTGATCTCTTTCATTGGAGCACATTGATGCCGAAGGAGTCTTCGAAACCGGTGGAGAGGCTATGATGACTTCAAGCTATTCAGTCACACTAGTGGAATAGCTTTTTCATAATAATTATCTCGATATATGATACCAAAAACCTACCTGATGACTGATAAGGTAAGGGGTTTCAAAAGACAAAAGAATGACATGCTACGTGTTATAGAAAAGGAGATCTTCTTCTTTTTTTTTTTTTTTCAGTGTGCGCGGTTCGCCTGCCTTCCTGACCACAGATAGGCTATGGGGCTTTGCACTTCGGCCCCTAAGAATACCACATCAAGGTGACAGGATTCGAACCTATGGCTCTC
>NW_019268618.1:411444-433852 GCF_002738365.1 Cucurbita moschata | reverse complement strand
TCGGTTATTTGGGCGCATCTTCCTTAAAAGGATTGTGACGACAGATGACCTAGGTAAAACTTCTATTGGGAGATTAGTGCAATAGAGAATCTGTGTCCCTTTCCTGAAACCTTCAGCGGACAACATAGCAAAGAGTTCCTAAAAAAAATATAATAGAACAATTTGTGTCTATCTTATCTCCCAAGAATATGGTTCATTCTCTATTCACATAGAAATTATGCAATAGAAAGTGTTACCCTCATCTTCTTTTACAAAACTTTCTCAAGTCCTCATGGAATGATTTGAAAGTGGTACCCTCATCTTCTTTTATAAGACTACCTCGGCCTTCATGGAATGATTATGCTATGTTGATTCTTAGAGAAGGGAGTAGGAGTAAGAGTAGATGACTGTTTATGGTCCAAGTCTCGAAAAAGTAAGTCTTTATATCAAGAAAGGAGAGGAATCCTCATAGTTTCCAAGATTTGAAGAGAATCATATATACAAAAATTTCCTTTGTATATTCTTGTTGTCTCCATTCCATTTGAAAATTGATATTTTGTTTGGTAATTTTAAACTCATTATTTTTGTTTGTTCATTCCACCTAATTTGTAAAAAAAAATCATACCACTAGACCAAATGCCCTTATAGTGGATCTATTATTTTTAGTTGCCTGTGTGTATATGTTTTCCGCACCTCAATATATGAAATTTATCCACATATTTTTGTGCTTTAGAACCTACTATTATTGTCATGTTTACTTCACATGGTCTACCACACAGTTGAAGCAGCATTGCCACCGGAGCCCATGCATTGATAACTATTTTATTTATTTATTTATTAGTTTTTTTGTTTTATTTCAAAATGATGTGTTTTATCCTTTAAAAAAAACATTTGAATTTTAAGCAAAATTTCACACCAAACTAAGTTTTTGAAAAATATTTTTATTTATTTATTTTTTCTTTATTTTAGTTTTCCAAACATAGATTGTCCTGGAGTGGCTAGTTTTCAAAACTACTTCTTTCCTACAATTGAACAATATTTATATTGTAAAATGGGATTAACTTCCTTTAAGTTTATGTAGTTTCTTTTTATTACTATGTTTACTTCTATCTCATGTTACTCCATTTGTATTTACTTCGTTTTATACAAAAGTTCACCGGAATTAATAAATCCATGTGCTTAATACATTCCCTACAAAAATAAACTTGTTTGTATCAGGATAAATTACAATGAATAAGGAGAAAAGAAATCCCAAAAAATAAGTAGAAGGTTGAGAATTTCACTCAACCACACAATGTGAAAGAGTGATTGCATGGCTCATATGCAATTCTACCACAAGAATGACATGAAACTTGCATAGATGATGCTCGGATTTTGAAGGGAAACTTCTCAACTTGAGAGATCAATTTCATTCATCACAAATCTGATTTTTACATAATAATTTGGGGGCATTTATAGTCTCCCACAAAATAAGTTAGTGGCCGGGATTTAATCTCGATCCCCTTAAATCTAAAAAAAAAAACGAAGTCAATTTGACAATTCTACCGTTACAAACTTTATGAAATTAAAAATAAATAAAGTTTTTGATATGAACCAAAAGACATCAATCCTACAATATACTTCAATGAAAATGTGAAGAAAAGGTTGTCAAAATTATCAAAAGATGTTTCAATTCATGCTACATTGAAGAAGAATAAAGTTTGATTGTTGTAAATTTTGGGTGGGTTACAATTTAGAGTTATTGTATTTCATTATTGTATTTTAAGACTTTTAATTTACTTTAGGTTTAGGTTACAATTACATAAAGGTTAATTATGGCCATTAAGTATGAATGTTACAACTCTTTGAAATATCTTTAGTAGTTTCATTTTGAGGCTATATAAAGCCATGTATGTTGTATTTGTAAGAAGACTTGGAAAATATAGTAAAGAAGCATTTGTGCTTTTCTTTAGCCGATGGCTAAGTTTCTTTGCAATTCTATGTAGTTTAGGTTGCATGTAGAATCATTCAAGCTCGAAATGATCAATCTTGCTTGTGGAGTGATTCGAATCTCAATCAAGTGTTCTTGTCTTGAGATTTTTGATCAACAAGAATCATTGAAGCTAGACATGATCGATCTTGCTTCTGGAGTGATTCGAATCTCAACCAAAGTGTTCTTGGCTTGAGATATTCGATCAACAAGGTAATCCGAATCTTATTCCCCTTGTAGTTGATTCCTTATCTTATCAGTTTTCTAATAACTCATGTAATGATGCTTGCAACTTCATTTGCTCTTTCAACTGTGTAAATATTCACTTCTGAAGCTCCAAATGGTCATTTCTCAATCTAATAAGCTTGTAACACATGAAATAATAGTTGAACCGAGCCTATCCAATTTTGTAGATGAAGAGTGAATGCTTATTGAATCTTCTTGGTCTTGGATTGTGTAATAGGTCCAGTTGGAACATTTGGAACACCGTGATCCTTATCATCTTCCTCGTCTTCAAAAGGGTTCGTCCTCGAATCAGAAAATCATCACCTACATCAAAAGGACTCAAGTTAGCAACATTGAAAGTAGAATGNATTCTTGATTTTTCTGAATCTTCTGCCAGAAAAGTCTTCTCCGATCGGAGCCTTCCTTTTTTAAGCACCTTGTAATTCTTATTCTATAAAAAATTTAATGATTCGAGAAGTTTATAAAAATTAGAAAAGTACCATTTTCTCAATGTTTTTTCATTTTACTTGTTCTTAGCTTCTAGATACAACCTAGTAGGGATTATACACTGTCTTTTATTGGAGACCTTGAGTGTTGCAAATTCTCCTCTCCTTCGAAAACTTTCAGTCATCGAAAGTGCTTATTCTAAAATAGGTCAGGGTACAAGGTTCTTATTTGCCTTCTGTTTCCCAAGTGTCTTCTTCTACTCTATGATTCTTCCATAGGACCTTAAAAAGAGGGATTTCCTTGTTTCTCAATCATTTGACTTTCTTGTCTATTATTTGAATCGGGTCTTCTTTATACGTTAGGTCATCTCTCAAGAAGAGAGTTTCATGAGCTGTACGTGCGAACGATCTAGGGTATACTTCTGTAGTATGGATACATGAAAGAGTACTGCAGACAAGTTTGGGCATTGCCCGATTCTATAGGCCATAGATTCAATCCTTTCTAATATCTCAAAGGGACGGATAAACCTAGGGCTTAGCTTCCCCTTTTCACCCTACCTGAGCACCCCTCTCATTGGGTGCTACCTTTAGGAATATATGATCCCCTACCTACAATTCCATGTCCTTGCGCCTTAGGTCTGCATAGCTTTTCTCTCGGCTTTGTGTGGTTTGTATCCTAGCTTTAATCTTCTAGACTGTGGCGTTGGAAATTTGCACCAGCTCAGACCCAATAGTTGTCGTTTGCCCCCCTTCTTCCCAAAGGATAGGGGATCAAAATCTTCATCCATAGAGAACCTCGTATGTGGCCATTTGTATGGTGGCTTGGCAAGTATTATTATAAGCGAATTTCATAAGGGGTAGGTACTTATCCCAACTTCCTGAAAAATCCATCTCATATACCCTCAACATGTCTTCCAATATTTGCTTGAGCATTTCTGTTTGACCATCTGTTTATGGGTGGAATGTCGTACTATAACTGCGTACCCAATGCCTTTTGTTGAATTTTCCAGAAGCGAGATTTAAATCTGGCATCTCGGTCTAATACTATTGTCTTTTGTTGAATTTCCAGAAGTGTACCCAATACCTTTACTGATGAATATTCATTTTTAATGTTAGCAAGAGTAGCTCAGTTGGGAGATTGTTAGACTGAAGATTTGAAAGTCACACGTGTTTTATCCACGTTCAACGCACCTAATACAAGTTTATTATCTGACTATACAATCTAAAAACATAACTTGCTTATTCAATCTAAAATTAGTAATTATTTATTTTTTATACATAATGAATTAGCGGAAATACCTTTAATTATAAATTTTTAATTTTAATTTTAGCGGGGATAGCTCTGTTGGGAGAGCGTCAGGCTGAAGATTTGAAGGTCACGTGTTTGATCTCCACGTTCACCGCACCTAATTCTAGTTGCATAACCTGACTATTCAATCTAAAATTAGTCATTATTCCTTTCTAAAATCTCAATGAATTATCTGAAATACCTAACGTGTTCTAGTTCACCGCACCTTATACAAGTTGGATAACTTGAATATCTTATTAAAAATTAGTGATTATTTCTATTTAAAATTTCAATGAATTAGCGAAAATACCTTTACTGATGAATTTTCATTTTTAATGTTAGTGTGGATAGCTCAGTTGAGAGAGCGTTAGATTGAAGATCTGAAGGTCTCGTGCTCGATCCATGTTAACCACACATGGTTCACGTTGCACAATTTGACTATTCAATCTAAACTTAGTGATTATTTCTTTCTAAAATTTCAATTAATTAGCGGAAATATCTTTACTTAAAAATATTAATTTTTAATGTTAGCGAGGATACCTCAGTTTGGAGAGCGCAAATTTAAGACTATTCAATAAAAAATTAGTCATTATTTCTTTTGAATCAGCGAAAATATCTTTACTGATGAATTTTTATTTCTAATGATTGCGGGGATAGCTCAGTTGGGAGAGCGTCAAACTGAAGATCTGAAGGTCACGTGTTCAATCCACGTTCACCGCACTTGGTTCATGGCACCTTGTAGTTTAGTTGATTATTATTTCTTTTTAAAATATAATGAATTAGTGGAAATAGCTTTACTTATGAATTTTTATTTTTAATGTTAGCAGGGATAGCTCGGTTGGGAGAGTGTTAAACTAAAGATTTGAAGGTCACGTGTTTAATCTCCATGTTCACCGCACTTGTTTCCATTTGCATAAGCTGACTATTCAATAAAAAAATTAGTATGAATTAGCGTAAATACCTCATTGGTTGCATAACTTTATTCAATCTAAAATTAGTGATTATTCCTTTTTAAAATATAATGAATTAGCAGAAATACCTTTACTTATGATTTTTTTTTCTTCAAATATTAGCGAAGATAACTCAGTTAGTTTTGAGAGTGTCAAACTGAAAATCTCAAGGTCACGTGTTTAATCCACGTTCACCGCACCTTTTTAAAATATCAATGAATTAGCTAAATACCTTACTAATGAGTTTTCATATTTAATGTTAGGTGGATAGCTTAGTTGGGAGAGCGTCACTATAGATCTCAAGGTCACGTGTTTGATCCACGTTCACCGCACCTTTTTAAAATATCAATGAATTAGCTAAATACCTTACTAATGAGTTTTCATTTTTAAAGTTAGGTGGATAGCTTAGTTGGGAGAGCGTCACTATAGATCTCGAGGTCACATGTTTGATCCACCTTCACCGCACCTGATTCAAATTGACTAAGTTGCATAACCTGACTATTCAATCTAAAATTAGTGATTATTTCTTTTTACAATTACTTGACTATTTAATCTAAATTTAGTGATTATTTCTTTTTAAAATTTCAACGAATTAGAGTAAATAATTTTACTGATGAATTTTCATTTTAATGTTAGTGTGGATAGTTGAATTGGGAGTGAGAGTGGATTCCTAATTCTTTATTTGACTATAAATGCTCCATAAGACATTTAGTAAAATGACTCATTTTATTGTATGAAACAATAAAATTGATGTTCCCGTAGAATTGTCAATACATTTTACTTTCAATGTTGCTAAATTGAGTCCTTTTGATGTAGGTGATGATTTTTCTGATTCGAGGACGAATCCTGAAGAGGGAGATGATGATAAGAATCACTGTGTACATTCTACTTTCAATGTTGCTGAGTTGAGTTCTTGTAACCACCGAAGAAAATAAAATAAAATAATAATAATAATAATAATAATAAACATAAGACATTTAGTAAAATGACTCATTTTATTGCATGGAACAATAAAATTGATGTTCCCCCTAGAATTTTCAATACATTCTACTTTCAATGTTGCTAAATTGAGTCCTTTTGATGTAGGTGATTATTTTTCTGATTCGAGGACGAATCCTGAAGAGGGAGATGATGATAAGAATCACGGTGTACATTCTACTTTCAATGTTGCTGAGTTGAGTTCCTGTAACAACCGAAGAAAATAAAATAAAATAGTAATAATAATAATAATAATAATAATAATAATAATAATAATAATAATAATAATAATAATAATAATAAATAATAAATAAATAAATAATAAAAAAATATATATAAAAAAAACATTTGCTAACCACTCCTTCCTTCAATCTCTCACCACTCCTTCCCTAAAAATAAATCTGGCAATAATTCAGGACTTCTTTTCTGTAAAGATTTACCCAGAATTTCTTAGTTACTACCAAAACAAATAGAAAAAAAACAAAAAAACAAAAAGTTTAAGCAGATTTAGTTTGGGCTGAGGAGATACGTCATTTGAAGAGGTCAGTAGTGACATGTTAAATTTTCCTCTTATTTTATTAAGTAATATTAATTTGGTTACAATTATTTTATTTTGAATTAGAGATTAAAGGAAAATAAGTTTGTATGAGTTTGAGGAAATCACAACCAATTATATTTTAGATCTCATGAATTGTTTAGATCTCTGAATTGTTACAATGATTTAGGTTGTCAATAATTTTATAGACAAAGGAAATAAGAAAAAAAAACTAAATAGAGATGGAAATCCAGAATACTATTAACGGAAAAGAGAAAAAAAAAATGAAAGTAAAAATAAAAAGGGAAGATTTGGAAGATTTGGAAGTAAGGATAGATTAACAAAATTGGCCAATAATATCTCCAAAATAATTACGGTAGAAGATGGAAGATGGAAGATGGAAGATGGAAGATGGAGAAAAGATTTTGTTGAACATAATTTAAAAAAAAATAAAACAGGAAACATTAGAGGGCAAGGAACTCCATCAAATTTTGTCTAACAAGAAATATCAGAATTTAAGAATGGCCAATGTAAATTAGAGAAATAATTTTACAGAGTTCAAACTTGAAACTGATGTCATGGGCGTTGAATTGGAGTTCAATGGACTTTCATTAAGGATAACGACGGAATCGAACTTTCATTAAGGATATATTTGTGACGACGACTTAAGCTAACCAGGTAAGTGACCTTACTATCGGCATGGTTATATTTGATGTTGACACGTTCCCTGTGGTTCTGCATGTGTCATATATATATATTGATATGTGTGAATTGTCTATGGATCGATATACTTCCTATATGTTATGTTATGTTATTATAGATGGTTTGTATGATAATAATTATGGTATGATGTACTCAAGGATATGTTTGAGATAGGATACGAGAAGGATGCACAAAACGAAATGTAACGATAGAAGTAAGATACGTTCATGAAATGTTAAGGTTAGGTTAAATACCGGAGGGCTATGGATAGGAGAGATTGATGAAAGAATACGGTTAGGTTATGGGTAGAAATGGATAGGTTTGTGATAGATTGATAGAACGATAGCATTATGGTAAGTTAGAGAACGATATGACTATGAAGTGTTTATGTTATGACTTGTTTATGATATGGTACATTGTATGCTAGATTATTGTGCTTAAGTAAGAAAGGGCTAGGGATTTATTTGATAACTTCTCGTGGATCGTAGCCTAAGATATTCGCTACCAAAGTTCATCCAAAATCTGATTTATCGCTGGAGATAAAACAAAGGATTTCTTATTGGGTAGCCGATTCTAGGGGTTTCAAGACCCTATTTCTTCATTGAACCCCTTTCATATCCTATCTTCAGGCTAAAGGAATTAGTTTGGAGGAACGTCTTTGAGTGTAAGACCATAATTTCCAAAAATCGTTCTCGGTATGCAACTCACTCGAAACGCCAGATTTTTGATCTCGCGGGTAGCTTGTTCTACGACGTCTCAGCTCTCGATTCCTTCATCAAGTTTACTCAACTTCTTCCTCTGAAGCTAGAGGAATCCTTAATTTGAAGGAAAAGAGATCGTAGATAGGAATTTTGACTCTTATCCCCCAATTTAATTTCGAAACCTATTTCCTTCAATTTGGCACGCTCTCGAGGTTATTTTTCTTCGTGGTCTTCTATGGAAGCATTCCTTGGAGGTGTAGAAACTGATTGGAATCATTCTTTCTCGACGAGTCAACATGTATCCTCGGATTGGATTTTCAAGTTTTTCTTGAAGTTCTTCAATGGCAGATTGAATTGGGGGAATAGTTTTTTGGCACTTTCAACACTCTATTTCTTCATAGAACTTGTGGGTAATCTTGTTCAGAAACTGTAGGAATAAGTTTGAAGAGAAATGGTGGAGGATTGCTCTTGAATTTGGAAGAAATCTGAGAGTAGGAGACCCACAATCTAAACGCTTATTGCCTTTAATTGGTTGATCGACCTTTCTCGATTCTTATTTCGTATTGTTGCTCCTACTTTCGACCTTATAGGAGGAGCTTAAACAAACATTGAGAGCTCCAGAATCTTCGTTATTTAGAGATCGAACTTTCTGGATAATTTTTTGGAGATATCAACTCCAATCATAGCCTTACCGACCTCGGCTTTGAATACTAGTCGTTGGATGTGATGACCCGTGCGTGTTCATTCTAGATCATATCAAATTTTGGAGGAGATCCAACGGTTAAGATTTCAGTTTGAAATATTTTGCTTGGATGGTCACGGTAGATGCTTTGATTCAAATTAGAGTGGCATTTCTGTAATTATCCATTCTTCCAGGGGTATTTTGGTAATTTGCCACTTTTTAAATATTTTATTATTATTTTTCTCAAAAAATCCATAATTTTTCTACAAATTTCTCTTCGCTTTTTTATCATTTTCCCCCTTTTTTTTGAATCTTGAGATTCCTTCTAGATAAGGAATTACAAATCCGGAAAGATTCTTGATAATTGATAAAATGACTTTTTTGCCCTTTTGATTTACTTTTTTCTTTCAAATCCTTTTCGAAAAGCCTTTAACTCCTTAAAATCACTTGTTAGGTTACACGAGTGACTTGACTAAGTCCTTTGTTCTTGCTTAATCCTTTAACTTTTTTCCTTTCTATCCTTTGGGTCTTTCACGAGTGGCTTATTCTTATGGGAGATAATTTCCTTCATTTTTGGGTGTTACATATACATACTCGTTACAAACACAAAATAAGAAGCAGACTCAAAAGAAGAACAAAAAATACTAGATTAAAAACAGAGGTTAGTCCATGGCCCACACTCCAAAGGCCGCTCTCATCCATGACCAACTCTTAGTTACTTGAAAAAAAATGATATACATGGAGTGAGTAGAACTTAGTAAGTAGCATACTAGTGGGTTCTTAATCGCGACCTTAAGCTAGGATATTACTTCTTGTTATGTTTTTAGCATCTTATACTAATCTTGAAAACCTTCCCCTAAAATAACCTTCAATGTTCTCCCCATGAACACAATTTTCTCCCCATCTCTCTTTTTTTAAACACTTTTGAAAGTTAAAGAGTAGTTTTGAAGCTTTTTTTTTTTTTTTTTGAAAATTCAACCGTATTTTTTTTATAAAAAAATTATGAGTATTTTTTTATAGATAAAGTGCAAAGTTCAATGGTATTTTTATTAATTCAGATTATAATTAAAAAAAATACAAATTTTTGTGGATTAAGTTAATATTAATTTTATTAAAATACATAACACCACATCAAAATTAATTTATTGGGACTAAAATTAAATCTAAAAAATCAATTTATTTTAAACTAAAAAATTAATTTATTTTAAAACTAAAAAGTATTTAAGGATTTTATTTCTTAGACCTATCTTTCTAAATTATGGATTTTATTTCGTCAAAACAATCCTTAAAGCACAAAATTGAAGTAAAATTGAAGTTGTTTGTTAGTCAATTATAATATTTGACGGGCTAGTTTTTAAACTATTTTAAATGGGTGTAAAGAAAGCATGAGAATAACTTAGTGTCACTAATCTGACACGTGTTGAGCATGTACTGAACACTTGTTAATACAATGGATACATTACAAATTTATAATCCATCGTATCAGACACTTGACTTTGAATATATTTTGAGAGTGAAACGTACATTAAGCTTTTTTGAAGTATACAAATATATAAACTTATTTATATGAATTTATCTCTAATATAAAATTGATAATTTTTTTGAAATAATTCTTTTTAATTAACGTATCATTGTCACATCGGTGTCCAAGTTTTTTAAGAATGACATGTTACTGTTACGAACAAAAAAAGAAAACGGTAAAGATCCTAAGAATTGGGAGAAATCTCTCATACAATTGAAGAATGACTAAATCAAATCTAATTCAAATAACTAGATCAAATCTAATCCAAATAACTCAATCAAATCTAATCCTAACAATCCCTCCCTTAAACTGAACACGAATAGTAATCAGTTTATATCTACGACTTCATACAAAACTTCCACTAGGTAACTTCATCAATTCTCATGTGCCATTTCTGTTTATTTCTCCAGATCCATGGCTTGCCTCCATTTCTCACTCTTCAATGCTTCTTTAAAGTTTACAAAGTTGGCAGGTTCAATAGGGGTAAACAAGGCTGAGCTTCATCATCTTCTTTACAAAAAAAACTTCTCCTATTGCATAGTCTCTCATCCAGACTGGCGGTCTCTTATTCCTTGCCTTATTCGAGCTAGGAGAGCTTGCTTCAGCCAAAGAGCCAAATGAAATATTTTTCTCTGCAGTATTTCATCTGCCGCTTCTATATCATTATTTTCATCTGCCGCTTCTATATCATTATTTTCATCTACCGCTTCTATATCATTATTTTCATCTGCCGCTTCTATATCGTTATTTTAATCTGCAGCTTCTATATCATAGAGTCTGTAAGCTTTTGACTATTCACTAACTCCCAGCAAAACACAACTCAAACTCTTATCATCTAGCCTAGTTTTCTAAGCTGCCTCCTCTTTTTGTCTTTGAATCAACTCGAGCTCACAATATTGTTCTTCTTCCTTCCGCTGCAGTTCAAGAACTAATCGTCGCTGTGCTTTTTCTACCCTTCTTCTATTCTCTTCCAGCATTTTATCTAGCTCTTCTCTCTCTTTTCGTGCTTGTTCTTCTTTTTGTCTTGTAGCAGTAAGAGCAGCTTCTTTCTCTTTCTCAAGCCTTTCTTCCACTTCTTCTGAATTTAATTAGTTCTTCCATCCTCCTAGCTGCATCTTCTTCTAACTTCTTCAACTCTGCTTCATGCTTTTTCTTCTCTTCTTCCTCTTTCTTAAGCTTCTCTATGGAATGATTCCGATCAGTGGATGCACAACTAGGACTGAAACTGAAGGATTTGGGGAATGAAGATAACGAGGAAGACCTACTTCTGCGTTGGCGGCTGAGGGAACTTGAACGACTGCTTCTCCTGGAATGGGTAGTGGAATGATAGGGGGAAGGACTTGGGTCCCTTCTGCTTCTCTAACTATGGCGATAAGAATTGGAGCGGTGAGTTTGTGACAGAGACCTTGAACCACTTCTCCCCATAAGTTTCAATTGAGTTTGAGTGGCTGCTACAGGCTGAGATATAGCATGCAATACGAACATTCGATTCAAAGACATCTTTGTCTCCATGATTAATCCTCTCTCAGGATGAAACACCTTGCATGTTCCATTTTGAAACCGAAAGATAACCCCCTTTGCTTGCAATTTACCACTACTCAACAAATTGTTCCTCGGGTCTGGCACATAGAACACTTTCTTTTGGTGAGGCGGGTTATCAATCCCCATACAACTCGCATGCAAAGCGAGCGCTCTACCATCTAAGCTATATCTCTATAATTTTTACGTCACGAAACCCTAAACATCTCGTCATGAATAATAGTGAAAATGAAAAAATATCGCTACTCATTATGTCATAAATAAGGAAATATTGAATAGAAATAAAATAGTAATAACGAATAGTTTCTTTTAGAGATGCGAGGTATCGATCCACGTATCTATCGTATGCTACATTCCCACGATTTTATATCAAAAAACTCTAAACTTCCCATCATCAATGATATTGAAAATGAAAAAATATCCCCGCTCATTATGTCGTAACTAAGGAAAAATTTAAAAGAACTAATATACTTAGTAATCGTTTCCTTTGTTGATGCATGGTATCGATCCTAGTACTTCTCACATGGGATGCAAACGCTCAACCATCTAAGCTATATCCTCAAGATTCTTACATCACAAAATCCTAAACATCTCGTCATCAACAATAGTGAAAATAAAAAATAACGCTATTCATTATGTCATAAATAAGGAAAAATTGAATAGAAATAAAATAATAATAACGAATAGTTTCTTTTAGAGGTATGGGGTATCGATCCGATCCCTGTACCTCTCGCATGCTAAGCAAGCAATCTACCATCTAAGCTACATTCCCGTCATCAAGTGAAAATGAAAAAATATCTCCGCTAATTATGTCATAAATAAGGAAAGGTTGAATAGAAGTAAAATATTAATAACAAATAGTTTCTTTTGGAGATGCGGGATATCTCCTTACCTCTCGCATGCTAAATGAGCTCTACCATCTAAGCTACATCCCTACAATTCTTGCATCATAAAACCCTAAATTTCCCATCATGAGCTACATCCTCACAATTCTTACATCATAAAACCCTAAATTTCCAATCATAAGCTACATCCCCACAATTGTTGCATCATAAAACCCTTAAATTCCCATCATAAGCTACATCCCCACAATTGTTGCATCATAAAACCCTCAGATTCCCATCATAAGCTACATCCCCACAATTGTTGCATCATAAAACCCTAAATTTTCCATCATCAATAATATTAAAAATGAAGAAAATCTAGAGATGCAGGGTATCGATCCCCATACCTCTCGCATGCAAAGCGAGTGCTCTACCATCTAAGCTATATCGCCAAAATTCTTACGTCACAAAGCCCTAAACATCTCGTCATCAGTAATAGTGAAAATGAAAAACTATCCCGGCTCATTATGTCCTAAATAAGAAAAAATTGAAAAAAAATAATTATTTAGTAATCGATTCAATCGAAGATGCAAGGTATTGATCCCCGTACTTTCCACATAGGAAATGAACGCTCTACCATTTGAACTACATCCCTACAATTCTTACATAAAAAAACCCTAAACGTTCCTTCATCAATAATTGTGAAAATGAAAAAGTATCTCTGCATATTATGTCATAAATAAGGAAATATTGAATAGAAATAAAATATTAATAATAAATAGTTTCTTTTGGAGATGCGAGGTATCGATCCTCGTACTTCTCGTATGCTAAGCCGTACCTCTCGCATGCTAAGCGAAGCTACATCCCCACAGTTCTTGCATCACAAAACCCTAAATTTTCCATCATCAATAATAGTGAAAATGAAGAAATATCGCTACTTAACCTGTCATGAATAAGGAAAAATTGAAAAGAAATAATTTTCAATAATATATTTAATAACATAGTTTTATTTTGGAGATGCGTGGTATCTATCCCCGTACCTCCCGCATGCAAAGCAAGCGGTCTACCATTTGAGCTACATCCCCACGATTCTTATGTTACAAAATCCTAAATGTCTCGTCATCAATAATAGTGACATGAAAAACTATCCCTACTCATTATGTCGTAAATAAGAAAAAATTGAAAAGAAATAATATATTTAGTGATCGATTCATTTGGAGATGCAAGGTATCAACCCCGTACTTTCCACATCAGAAGTGAGCGATCTACTATCTGAATTACATCCCCACGATTCTTACATCAGAAAACCCTAAACCTCCCGTCATCAATAATTGTAAAAATGAAAAAAAATATCTCATTTGGAGCTACATCCCCACAATTCTTACATTAAAAAATCCAAAAATCCTAAACCTCTCGTCATCAGTAATTGTGAAAATGAAAAATATCTCCGCTCATTATTTCATAAATAAGGAAAGATGTAATAAAAATAAAATATTAATAACATAGTTTACATATGTGTCACTTGTGTTATTTTAATGTATTTATTTATTTGTTATACCACTTGAAACGTATGTATGAAGCCTTGGGATGGGATGTTAAGAAAGACTATGAGTATTAAGAGCATGGTGGTAAGTATAAAATGTCGAATATGAAGTCCTTAGATAAGAAGAGATTTAGACATAGGGGCATTTCAAGAATTGAACTCAAAACCTCTTGCACCCCCAGTGAGAATCATACCACTAAACCAAATGCCTTTTCTTGAACACCCAATATTTTTAGCTTCTACTCAAATATATTTTTCTCTTACTAGTTGGAGGGCTATAAAACGAAAAGTTGAATTGTTATAATATACAAGGGTTATCAAATAAACCAACAACCCAACAAAAGAAACAAACTAATCAATTTTGGTTGGATTGATTCGATTCAGTTCATCAGTTTGTTTGATTTAATTTTTCTATTTTGCCTCGTATGACAAGAAAATAAAATTGTATTGAATGCACCTTAGTTTCATTTATGACAAACTCATATGAAACATAATTGCATTAATAGTACTCAGAGTTGGAGTCTATAAGCATTTCATGAACTTCAGTGCAATTCATGCTTCATTAAAGATGAGATGAACTTTTGTTAGGTAAGGGAAACTTTAAATTACTTCATGTGTGGAGCTTCAATTACTATATGCTAGTTACAATCTTTAGGATTGACTAATTGGACACGAATTCATGGATTTAGGGAAATTTTTGTGTAATTATCAACCACAACTTATGTTTTCAAATTTTTAGGACATAATTTAGGTAGTTGTTTTTATTATGAGTTGAACTATTATTAGTGATAAGATGGAGAAAGAAATTGTCTTTGAATTGACTAATAGACCTAGGTTCATCGTTGTTGTCTTTTAACTTGTGCTTGTGCAAAAAGCTTAACTAATATGAACTGTCATGTCACAAGAACTTTGAAATCAAGAATATACCCTACACATCATTCAAGATGGCAATAAAATGGAGTTAAATTGAACGCACTTTAGTTTCATGTTTGGCGTGTTCAAGATAAAACATAATTGTATTAATGATATTGAGCCTGGAGTCTATAAGAATTTAATGATCTTAAGAGAAATTCCTGTTTTATGAGAGGATACCAACTTTATTTAAGGTACTAGGAGTTCAAGAATCTGGATTTGAATCTGGTTAAGGAACGATAAGATCTGAAAGTTTTGAATTCTAGACCAAAACTTATCGTTGAGATGAGGGAGCCTTCAAAGGTTGTGCACTCACAGATGGGGTTGTTATGTAGCCTTAGTCTATCTTTGTGTTTGAGTTTTTTTGTACTTTTTTTTTTTTTGTAATTGTATCCCAAACACTTTTTTTTTTGTTTGGATAAATTTGAACAACACCATCTTATAATTTAATTTTATTTTATATTTAATGTTGTGTTGTTTTCTCAATCTCATTTTAATTTTACAACATTTTCTTATTTTATATTAATTTACTTTTATTTTTATTTGTTTTCACTCTCAATTTTAGTTTCTATTTGAGTTTTGAACCCTTAAAATTTGGGTTGTGACAGATTGGTATCAGAGCAGCCAGATTTTAAATTCTATAGATTTTTTCTTAGGATAAAGAGTCGTATATCTCTATGACTCAGCTCGATGACACGTCTCTCCACGACCAATTAAGCAGTCTAACCCTATTTTGTAGTATATGATATGTTGTAAAACTTGTATGTTTTGATTTTCGTGGTAGTTATAAAATGTCCTTGGACGTTAAAGAGTGAACGTTAACTATATAAGACAATACTGGATCAACATTATAGTGTCTAGATATGGTGAGGAGGAAAAGAGTGGTCATGAGATATCTGACTAGCCTTAGGAAAATAGAGAGTTGTTGTTGCACAGTGCGAGGCATCTAATCCATGAAATTTTGGTACTAGAAATGAAGAAACTGGAGATGGTCCCCAAATGTCTGTATGGACCATTTCCAATCGCACTTTTTTTAGTTCCCTGGCAGTGTCAACCAGATTAACCCTACGGCGTGACAATCCTTGAGCTTCCACTCCTCCGTGGTCATGGTATCCAACTTCACCCCCAAAATGGGTTCTTGAATTTCTTTCTCGTATAGATAATCTTCAATCTGCATCTTCTAGAAACTGATAACGAATCCATCAAACTTTTCAATTCCAGTCTTTGAACTTTCCACCTTCACAGATCATGGTGAATCTCTCCTCGTTCTGATACCAGTTATTAGAATCACACAACAATGCACACACTTGATATAAATGAACACAAAGAACATGATAGAGAAAATGTAAGAAGAAATATTGACTAATGGTTAAGGTCAGATCAACTTTGAGTTCAAAGCAACAAGAACCAAAGACTGGTACGAAAATTCTATGGACTAGTCGAAGTTGTCCACAAGATTAGGAAGACATCATATAGAATCCATTTGCTCCTATGGATACAGACTAACCCTGTTGTCCACATCAGTAACTTGAAACGTTATTATTCCAACCAAAAAAACATCAAATAAAAGCAGGTGGTATGACGTCTTGCAAAGAAGAAATTGTTTCAAGCGAAGAAAGTAGGAAAGACACCAACAGAGAAGACTTGAAGAGTTAACAAACCGAGAAGTAATTTTCAACAGCTCCTAGTAGGTTGGAAAAGACTCCTTAATGCTGAGATCAGCTAAAAGCGCGTCGCGAGACCTAAAGTCAGCCTCATCCTACAACGTTGAGTTTATGAAGAGCAAGTTGATAGAGATATTGACAAATTGTATAAGGGCAGATGTCGCGGTCATGATTTGCAAAGGCGTATTGCCTGTGGCTGCATGTTAGATGTCTCAGCTATTCTTGTAATCAATTTGTGGTTCATGGTGACATGCTCATTCCAAACCCCTTTTACTTGCTTTCATCTTAGATAGGCCTTTACTATTATTGTTGTGCCAATACGGGGTGTATGATTAGTCCTCAAAATCATATCTACACCCATCAGGACTATAATGTCCCAAAATGTACTATAGGAGAACGTGACCAGTTGTTGTTTCTTCACTTGTAGCTTATAACATTGCTTTATTTGAAATTGTTTTTAACGTATTTCCTCGCTCACGTTTTCTAAAATATTTCTTCTAAACGTGATTCGAGCATACACTGCTATTGTTCGTTCAATCTTAATTTTGCATGGTTGACTTGTTCATTGGATTAGAACAAATGTCACATAATCATTGTCTCACTACTACATGAGTGCGATTATGACACTTGTCTTCCGTTCAGTTGTGGGCCGCATCTTGTGACTAGGTACGTGAGTTTGGCCTGGAGAATACGTGTAGGTTGAAAAAGAATGGTTGGATGCGGACTGCGAATAAGGGTTGGGCCACGGAAGGTTTGTTTTTTTTACCACATATGGACTTTGGGCTAGTGAGTCTTAAATTTAGGTTCGTTTGAAAAATTTTGGTTCGTTTTTTAGTTCAAACGAACCCAAATTAAACCTCCTAGTTCCTTCTTCCTTGCACGACTCACTCTTAATTAAACCCAAATTAAGCATACCAGGTAGGGAAAGAAAGGCTGCTCGATCTCCTGTAAGGTCAACCCTCAACGGCGAGCTCACCATGCAATGCTATAAGTTCGATAGAAGTCCAAGGTTTCGTCTACTACAGACTAGGAAGCTCTTAGAGGAGCTAACATGAAATGAGAAATACATTCGATTACGGCAACTAATAGATAGCAAACTTTTTGGTAGAAACTGAATGATCCCTTGGCTCGAGCAAGAAAAGAAAAAGGTAGTCGTACTCCTACCTTTTCCATAGGACAATAGGAAAGTTTGAGCTGAAAGATTGAATCACACCTGGTAAGAAAGGCGGGCTTAGCAGGTTTCTCCAAACGTATAAACAAAAAGAGGAAGCAACTGTTCCTAAAGAGGATACCGATACGCATACATTCTCGCATGGAAGAACCTAGCTGAACCAGATCAAAGGTCCTAACCTAGTTCGACTAACCTTCTTTGGTTGGCCCCCGCCCCTTGTAACAAGGTCAACCCGTACGTGCTTTTTCCTTTCGTTTATTGAGATAGCTTACCAGCTCTTTCGGCTCATAGCAGCAGTATGAAAAGCGGAATCCTCATCCTGAGTCGAGTCTGCATTGCCATACGAATCGACATCGACCAAACCAAAAGCTCCTATTTTTTCTTTAACGAAAGCGGATCTAACAGTTTCGATAAAACCAACCTCTTTTAAAGAAGGAGTTGCTCTGCCTTGATCACCGTGGACATATGCAGCTCCCGCTTTACCTTTTCCTACCGTGAAAAGAAAAGTTCCCTCACGATAGGCCCTCCCAGCTCCCGAACGTCTTTCTATCAATCGAGAGAGGTATAGAATAGTACACCAAACGAACAAGACAAGAATGGACTCATAAGATGGGCGGTCAGGGAAACGATTTCATTTGTGTTATCCACCAAGGAAATGATCAAGGAATTCTCTATACACGGCTGAGAGATGACCGTATTGTTGCACATCCTGAATAAAGTACCATAGGCAAGCGAAGCTTTTGAAAATGAAAGCGTGTAGAACTTAGATCCACTTTCTCGTCGATTCGTAAACTTCGGATCTGATCTTCCTTTCGTCTCTAGGTGACTGAGAGAGAATTTAGGCCTGGCGTGCATCCAATTTGGTCAACAATAAGGTAAAAAGCGGATTGATTAAATGGGCTTGAAGTTCCATTATCGTTAGGTCGAAGATCTCTACTAGGTTTAGTGCACTTTTGTATTTGTGAATGTTGCCGTAATCGAATGTCTTTCTCATTCGACATTCTCTCTTACCAAGCACTCATACTCGCCAGGGTTGAGGAGACAGTCCGTGGGCTAATTGGGTTTGGAGACTGCGTATACGCGAAAAGAGCTCACTTTTGACTTTCTCCTCGACGTTTTGTGCCCGATTCTGGTTCAGGTAAGGGTTTGATTTCTTTCATTGGAGCACATTGATGCTGAAGGAGTCTTCGAAACTGGTGGAGAGGCTATGATGTCTTCAGGCTATTCAAATAGCATGACTGATACAACAAAGAAAGGGTTTCTAAGTCACACTAGTGGAATAGCTTTTTCATAATAATTATCTCGATATATGATACCAAAAACCTTTCTGATGACTGATAAGGTAAGGGGTTTCAAAAGACAAAAGAATGACAATTTTATGTGTGATAGAAAAGAAGATCTTTTTTTTTAGTGTGCGCAGTTCGCCTTTCTTCCTGACCACGGATAGGCTATGGGGCTTTGCACTTCGGACCTTTAGAATACCACATTAAGGTGGCAGGATTCGAACATATGGCTCTCTGAAACTTCTTCATCGGTTATTTGGGCACATCTTTCTTAAAAGGATTGTGACGACAGCGGACAACATGCCTGCCTTCCTGACCACGGATAGACTACGGGGCTTTGCACTTCGGCCGCTGAGAATACCACATCAAGGTGACAGGATTCAGACCTATGGCTCTCTGAAACTTCTTCATCGGTTATTTGGGCGCATCTTCCTTAAAAGGATTGTGACAACAGCGGACAACATAATGAAAAGTTCCTAGAAAGAATACAATTGAACAATTTGTGTAATAATGCTCTTTTTGACTTTTTGAAGTCCGGCTCGAGACAATGAAAAGTTCCGACAAAGAATACAATTGAACAAAAGTTCATAGAAAGAATACAATTGTGTAATAATGCTCTTTTTGACTTTTTGAAGTCCGGCTCGAGACAATGAAAAGTTCCTAGAAAGAATACAGTTGTGTAATAATGCTCTTTTTGACTTTTTGAAGTCTGGCTCGAGACGATCTTTATTCTGCAGAATATGTTTCATTCTCTATTCTCATCTTCTTGATTCAATGTTTAAAAACCACATTTTAAATCATATTATCTTGCATAATTCATATAATATTGTTGGGGGCATTTTGAGAATCGAACTTGAGACCTCTCAAGGTCAAAACGATAATCATACCACTTAGACCAAATGCCTTTGTAATAGATCAACTTGAGACCTCTCAAGGTCAAAACGATAATCATACCACTTAGACCAAATGCCTTTGTAATAGATCTATAATTCTTAGCTCAAGGTCAAAACGATAATCATACCACTTAGACCAAATGCCTTTGTAATAGATCTATAATTCTTAGTTGCTAGTCTATATATGAAATTTATATAAGTAGAAGTTGTGCATTGCCACACATTCCTTTGGGTTAGGCCCCATTGATAACTATTTTATTTTTTTTGTTTTTTTTGGATGGGCATTCCAAGAATCAACTCAAGACCTCTTGCACCCAAAGCAAGAATCATACCACTAGACCAAATGCCCTTATTATGAAATATATATTAAGTTGTTTATGGAATGTATCATAATTATTTAATTTATTTTCTTTGTTAATGAAATTCATGAGCAATTATTATTATATCTTTTAGATCTAAACCGCTGTTAAATTATTTACATAGGGTTTGCGATAATTACTGTAGAGAGAAGAAAAAAAAAATAGAAGTTATTTTATTTACATAGGGTTTGCGATAATTACTGTAGAGAGAAGAAAAAAGAATAGAAGTTATTTTCTAGTGTAAGTTTTAGTTTGATAGTTCCATTTGAGACATATATCGGAGTACACAAGTAAATGATATTAAGAGCATTATCATTAAATGATAATACACTAGGTTGAGACATATATCGGAGTACATAAGTAAATGATATTAAGAGCATTATCATTAAATGATAATACACTAGGTTGAGACATATATCGTGGAGTACACAAGTAAATGAAGAGCATTATCATTAAATGATAATACACTAGGTTGAGACATATATCGTGGAGTACACAAGTAAATGATATTAAAAAAGCATTAATGATAATACACTAGGTTGAGACATATATCGTGGAGTACACAAGTAAATGATATTAAAAAAGCATTATCATTAAATGATAATACACTAGGTTGCTGCTGAATTGTTTCTCTGAGGCTCATCTTTTGAAAAATGAACATAGAGCATTATCATTAAATGATAATACACTAGGTTGAGACATATATCGTGGAGTACACAAGTAAATGATATTAAAAAAGCATTATCATTAAATGATAATACACTAGGTTGAGACATATATCGTGGAGTACACAAGTAAATGATATTAAAAAAGCATTATCATTAAATGATAATACACTAGGTTGCTGCTGAATTGTTTCTCTGAGGCTCATCTTTTGAGAAATGAACATAGGGGCACATTCCGAGAATTAAACTCGGGACCTCTCGCACCCTAAGCGAGAATCATACCACTAGACCAAATGCCCTTTCTAAAAACAATGCAACATTTTTAACTCTTACTCAATATATTTTTTTCTCTCAAGTTTGAAATCTATTTTCTTGAGCGGTTGTTGGACTATAAAACAAAAAGTTGATGGTCTAGTATTTTACTTGTAAGTAAGGCATGTAATATTGAATTGTTCTAATATGCAAGTGTTATCAAATAAATTTCAACCCAACAAATGAATCAAACTAATCAGTTTGGGTTGGGTTGGATTTATTCGGCTCAGTTCATCAGTTTGTTTGATTTAATTCTTCTATTTTGCTTCGTATGACAAGAAAATGAAGTTGTATTGAATGTACCATAGTTTGATTTATGACAAACTCATATGAAATATAATTGCATTAATAGTACTAAGAGTTGGAGTCTATAAACATTTCATGAACTTAAGTGCAACTCATGCTTCATTAAAAGCGAGATAAACTTTAGTTAAGTAACTAGAACTTTAAATTACTTCATGTGGAGCTTCAATTACTTTATGTTAGCTACTATCTTTAGGATTTACTAATTGGACACGAGTTCTTGGATTAGGGGATTGTTTTATGTAATTTTCAACTACAACTTATGTTTTAAAATTTTTAGGTCATAATTTAGGTAGTGGTTGTATATTATGGATGAACACTAGAGTTTTTATCCCGTTCACCACAACTACTCTAGTTTTTGTTTGAAGGCTATAATTGTAATCTATGTTGTATGACAATAAAATTTGTTTAGATGAAATTTTAGTTAAAGTTGCATATTTTACTTCTTGTGAGTAAAAAATTTGTTTCTTAACATAATATGAATTTAGTTACAGAGTTAGATGGAGAAAGAAATTTTCTTTAAAATAATAAACAGACCCAAGTTCATCTTTGTTGTTGTCTAATTGTGATTTTGCAAAAAACTTAACTAATATGAAATATCAAGGTAAATCAAGAATATATCCTACACGTCATTCAAGATGACAATAAAATGGAGTTAAATTGAACGCAGTTTTAGTTTCATGTTTAGTAGGTTCAAGATGAAGCATAATTGTATTAATGATATTAAAGAGAAATTTGTGTTTTATTAGAAGAGACCAACTTCATTTAAGGTACTAGGAGTTTAAACTACTTCCATTGTAATTTCAATCACTCCAAAATGATTACAAATTTAGGGTTTGCTAATTGGACATCAATTATCAACTTTAGGTTATAATTTAGGTAGTAGCCATTATAATATTAATGAGCATAAGAGTTACAATTCTTCCATGGACCATATGTGTTATAGTTAAATGAATATATATA
>NW_019268618.1:404351-410807 GCF_002738365.1 Cucurbita moschata | reverse complement strand
CCGCGACCCGCGACCCGCGACTGCAGAAATCTCTGGGCGCGTGACACTCGCGCGTGGGATCTGCGAGTGGCTGCTCCCCGGCGTGTGACTGGCGCGTGGAGGCGCGTGTAAGCTGATTTTTGGCCCGAACGACTTCTGTTTTCCCTAGTTTCCCCCTGATTCATATCCTAACTCCATTTGTTTGTATGAAATAGGACCTTATTGAGGAAAAATCACCCCCTCTCGATACGCCAAGTGTGTGGAAACGTTGCGTAAGGGCACGTAGCATCCAAGTAAGTCGCCACACGGAATTTAGGAAGTAATACTTGTAGGAACCGCTTGGGATGCATGCATGCTAGTTTGAGTTACCTTAGGTTGTAGCTTTCCGTAATGTTCTTGGAGGAATAGATTATTGAAAGTAAGATGTATGCTGTGATTTGTAATGAGCGTTACTTGGATACTGCTTATATGCTTTTAGTTCCCATTTTATTTCATGCATATGTATATCTTTTTGCTGAATGGAGGATGGGAAAATTGCGAACTCTGTGCTCCGGGAGTTGATGGATGTTATCACCCCGTCGAGCTTGTATGATTACTTTGCATGAAATGTGTTTGAGGTTTTTTTTTGGATAATAGTTATGTACGTACTCGGTTATCTTCATGGCCACCTTTATGAATAAGACTAGTAGACTACGGTTAGAGCGACAAGCCATCAAGGGATAGACTTAATCTTTCCCTATTAGTTTAACAGACCATCACGGCACATGAAACATCCTTAGAGTACCCTTAGGCTACTTGTGCGTGGATGGTGATATAGCTTCGTGGGGGACCAGCGGGTTCCTGATCAGGACTCGACTGCTCGATAGCCGTTTAGTATGGGAAACGGGATACCCACGTCGTAATTGACCGTTAGCTGGATGGAATAGGGGAGGTAGCCCTCCCAAATACAGGGGGATTATCATGGGTCTAGGGGGTTGCAGCTCACTTCCTAGGCAAGACCCCAGATAATCTCATACCCATGCCGAGGTAGCCACTCGTATGGCACCAGTCCAACACAGGTTAGCATAAATGGAACTCTATGGGTTTAAATAAAAGGTCTAAGAACCAAAGAAGTCCAAAGGGATAAGTTCCAAGAGAGTAAGCCCTAATGAGGTAAGGCCAGATTCAGTTGTTCTAGAGCCAAAGGAAAGTCCGTGATCGTCTGCTAAGTTTAGGGTGCGATAAGAGCCTACAAGTAGGTGGCTTACTGAGTATAATTTTTATACTCATTCCTGTTATACCTTTATTTTTTTTCAGGTACGTGAGGCGTCGAGTCAAGAGAGGGCGCGTCGATCGATGTGGGTTGTCACAGAGGAAGCGTGTCCCGGGGCGTCAGTCTAGTATATTGAATAGCTCACTTTGACCTTAATGTTTCTTCTCTTGTTTTTACCTGGGCACTTATGTCCTTTTAATAAAGATACGTTTTTCTATGAAACAAATGACTTCCTTGAATTTCTCGTTTATACATTACATGTCATACAATGTTAGTCACGGCTTAAGGATTATGTTTTTTTTTCGGGTCGTGACAAATTTGGTATCAGAGCACCAGGACATAGGTCCTGTAGACACTTAGGTTAGAGAGTCGTATCCTCTGTGACGCGCCCATCAATCACGTGCTGCTCGTGACCAGACAGTCTCACGAATCTGAATTGCGAAATTAAGAGATAAGATATGAAGTAGAGAGTTTTCTTTTTCATGACTGTTCTCTTGTGTTTTACAACGCATTTCCTAGAGGATGAACCCTGTATGTAATGTAACCACAAAGTTTTCATTGTGGTAGCTAAATGGCACCTAAGAGAAGTGGAACCTATCTCGGGCCTGGACCTAGAAGGGGAAGAAGAAGAGTCGCTCAGAACACTGATGTCCCGTCTCCTGAGGCGGAACAACCTGTACCTGAACCTCAAGAGGAGGTTGAAGAAATGCNGCGGTGGTGCAAGTGCATTTTTAGCTAGTGTGACCCTAGATAGCAGTGTTGAACAGGCAGTCTCGTCAGTGCACATTGTCAGGGAATTTGTTGATGTTTTTCCTGAGGATTTGTCAAGTTTGCCCCCTGTTAGGGAAGTTGACTTCGGGATCGACCTAGAACCAGGAACTGCGCCGATCTCCAAGGCACCCTACAGAATGGCACCTGCAGAACTCAGGGAATTGAAGGAACAGTTACAGGACCTATTGGATAAGGGTTTCATACGACCCAGTGTGTCGCCCTGGGGAGCCCCTGTCCTGTTTGTCAAGAAAAAGGATGGATCCCTGCGCCTGTGTATAGATTACAGAGATTTGAATAAGGTCACCATAAAGAATAAGTACCCCCTTCCGAGGATCGACGACTTGTTTGACCAGCTGCAGGGAGCATCGGTATTCTCTAAAATTGACTTGAGGTCAGGATACCATCAATTGAGAATAAGAGAAGAAGATATTCCCAAAACAGCTTTTAGAAGTCGCTATGGACATTATGAATTTCTCGTCATGTCCTTTGGACTTACCAATGCACCAGCCGTCTTCATGGAATTAATGAACAGAGTGTTTAAAGAATTCTTAGACACTTTTGTTATAGTGTTTATTGATGATATCCTGGTGTACTCCAAGTCAGAAGCAGAGCACGAAGGGCATTTGAGAAAAGTTCTGACCNGTGTCGCCCTGGGGAGCCCCTGTTCTGTTTGTCAAGAAGAAAGATGGATCCCTGCGCCTGTGTATAGATTACAGAGAATTGAATAAGGTCACCATAAAGAATAAGTACCCCCTCCCGAGGATCGACGATTTGTTTGACCAACTGCAGGGAGCAACGGTATTCTCTAAAATTGACTTGAGGTCAGGATATCATCAAATGAGAATAAGAGAAGAAGATATTCCCAAAACAGCTTTTAGAAGTCGCTATGGACATTATGAATTTCTNTAGAAGGGGAAGAAGAAGAGTCGCTCAGAACACTGATGTCCCGTCTCCTGAGGCGGAACAACCTGTACCTGAACCTCAAGAGGAGGTTGAAGAAATGCCTGAATGGTTTGAATGTCCTATACCACGGGCACCAAGGTCAAGAATGAGTCAGAGGAGAGCAGTGACTCAAGACTTACCGGACGCAGACTCTACTGCTCCTCCTCCTGATGCGGTCCCATCAGTGCCCACCGATAACGTGGAGGTTCCACCTAGACAACCAACTACTATCCTCACTACAGATGTAGTACAGTCTTTTATGTTAACCTCTATGGAAAACCAGGCTCAAATGGCTCAGATGATGCAAACACTGGTCATTAACCAGGCCATGATGCAACAGGCCATTCAACAGGCAACGCTGCAACAGACAACATTACAACAGACAGCAATGCAACAGACAGCCACGCAACAGGCAGCAATGCAACAGACAGCATTGCTGGGAAACAGGGACTCTGGAACTATGACCATAGAGGCTCGTTATCTTAAGGATTTTCAGAGGCAAAAACCGCCTTCCTTCGAAGGTGGCAAAATAGNTCAATTGAGAATAAGAGAAGAAGATATTCCCAAAACAGCTTTTAGAAGTCGCTATGGACATTATGAATTTCTCGTCATGTCCTTTGGACTTACCAATGCACCAGCCGTCTTCATGGAATTAATGAACAGAGTGTTTAAAGAATTTTTAGACACTTTTGTTATAGTGTTTATTGATGATATCCTGGTGTACTCCAAATCAGAGGCAGAGCACGAAGAGCATTTGAGAAAAGTTCTGACCATACTAAGAACACAGCGACTGTACGCTAAGTTTTCCAAGTGTGAATTTTGGCTGTCTGAGGTAGCGTTTTTGGGTCATGTGGTGTCGAGTAGAGGAATCACAGTAGACCCAGCTAAAATTGAGGCAGTGATGAAGTGGCCAAGACCGACCACAGTCACTGAGGTACGGAGTTTTCTGGGACTAGCTGGTTACTACAGAAGGTTCGTCCAGGATTTCTCCAAGATATCTTCAGCATTAACTCAGTTAACTAAGAAAGGCAAGCCTTTTTTGTGGACATCAGCCTGTGAGCAGAGCTTCCAAGAACTCAAGGAGAGGTTAGTGACAGCTCCAGTCCTCACAGTCCCTGATGGATCAGGAAATCTTGTGGNGTGGAGGATTATGATCAGGAGTTTAATAGATTGTCTAGATTCTCTCCTATATATGTCAGTACTGAAGAGCTTAAGGCTGAACGTTTTATCGCCGGCCTAAGGGAGAACATTAGAGGTTATGTGGCATCTCAGGCATCCTCAGACTATACAGCAGCTCTTAAGATGGCTACCCTCATAGATGCACCTCGCACTGACAGATTACAAGCAGGGTCAACCCAAAACTCCCAGATCGCAGTCCAGGGAAAACAGATAAATCGAAATCATCCCAGGACTAACAGACCACCCCGTGGTGGCACTGCCAATCGCGGAAGAACCCCAGCACAGAACAGGAATCAATGTCCTAAGTGTCAACGTACTCACCAGGGAGAGTGTCGCCTGGGGACTAATGTATGCTATAATTGTGGCCAGATGGGACACTATGCAGCAAATTGCTCTCAACGGAGAGATGATGTCACCAATCGACCTGTAGCTAAGAATCAAAGGGGTCGGGGTGCCCAACAGCAGCAGGGGCGAGCTGTAGCCCATGCAACTACAGGCAGACAGGCCGATGCACCCGACGCGGTTGTTACAGGTACGCTACCAGTCTTTGGTCACTTAGCTTTTGTACTATTTGATTCGGGTTCTACACACTCATTTGTGTCCGAGGAATTCGTTGACCTAGCACACCTAGAAAAAGAACCCTTGGAGACCATTCTATCAGTGTCCACCCCTGCTCACGAGTTATTAATGGCTACACATAGAGTTAAAAGAGGTAATGTGACAGTGTCGGGACGAGTCTTAGAAGCTACCTTTATAGTTTTAAGCATGCAAGACTATGACATCATTTTGGGTATGGATTGGCTAGGCGAGAATCGTGCTCTTATTGATTGTGAAACTCGAATAGTTACTTTCAGACTCCCGTCAGGGGATAGTTTTTCATATAAGGGAGCCACTTCCAAAAGAACCCCAAGTGTCGTAACTGCACTTAAGGCTAGAAAGATGATCCGCGGTGGTGCAAGTGCATTTTTAGCTAGTGTGACTCTAGATAGCAGTGTTGAACAGGCAGTCTCGTCAGTGCACATTGTCAGGGAATTTGTTGATGTTTTTCCTGAGGATTTGCCAAGTTTGCCCCCTGTTAGGGAAGTTGACTTCGGGATCGACTTAGAACCAGGAACTGCGCCGATCTCCAAGGCACCCTACAGAATGGCACCTGCAGAACTCAGGGAATTGAAGGAACAGTTACAGGACCTATTGGATAAGGGTTTCATACGACCCAGTGTGTCGCCCTGGGGAGCCCCTGTCCTGTTTGTCAAGAAGAAAGATGGATCCCTGCGCCTGTGTATAGATTACAGAGAATTGAATAAGGTCACCATAAAGAATAAGTACCCCCTCCCGAGGATCGACGATTTGTTTGACCAGCTGCAGGGAGCATCGGTATTCTCTAAAATTGACTTGAGGTCAGGATATCATCAATTGAGAATAAGAGAAGAAGATATTCCCAAAACAGCTTTTAGAAGTCGCTATGGACATTATGAATTTCTCGTCATGTCCTTTGGACTTACCAATGCACCAGCCGTCTTCATGGAATTAATGAACAGAGTGTTTAAAGAATTCTTAGACACTTTTGTTATAGTGTTTATTGATGATATCCTGGTGTACTCCAAGTCAGAAGCAGAGCACGAAGGGCATTTGAGAAAAGTTCTGACCATACTAAGAACACAGCGACTGTACGCTAAGTTTTCCAAGTGTGAATTTTGGCTGTCTGAGGTAGCGTTTTTGGGTCATGTGGTGTCTAGTAGAGGAATCACAGTAGACCCAGCTAAAATTGAGGCAGTGATGAAGTGGCCAAGACCGACCACAGTCACTGAGGTACGGAGTTTTCTGGGACTAGCTGGTTACTACAGAAGGTTCGTCCAGGATTTCTCCAAGATATCTTCAGCATTAACTCAGTTAACTAAGAAAGGCAAGCCTTTTTTGTGGACATCAGCCTGTGAGCAGAGCTTCCAGGAACTCAAGGAGAGGTTAGTGACAGCTCCAGTCCTCACAGTCCCTGATGGATCAGGAAATCTTGTGGTGTACAGCGACGCATCGGGAAAAGGTCTTGGATGCGTGCTCATGCAGAAGGGTAAAGTGATAGCTTATGCTTCCAGACAACTGAAGGAATATGAAAGGAATTATCCTACTCATGACCTCGAGTTAGCAGCAGTGGTGTTTGCACTAAAAACGTGGCGACATTATTTGTATGGAGAAAAAATTCAAGTATTCACTGATCACAAAAGTCTTAAGTACCTGTTCACGCAGAAGGAACTTAATATGAGGCAGAGAAGATGGTTGGAATTAGTAAAGGATTACGACATCGAGATCCTGTATCATCCAGGCAAGGCCAATGTTGT
>NW_019268618.1:403036-404341 GCF_002738365.1 Cucurbita moschata | reverse complement strand
GAACTCAAGGAGAGGTTAGTGACAGCTCCAGTCCTCACAGTCCCTGATGGATCAGGAAATCTTGTGGTGTACAGCGACGCATCGGGAAAAGGTCTTGGATGCGTGCTCATGCAGAAGGGTAAAGTGATAGCTTATGCTTCCAGACAACTGAAGGAATATGAAAGGAATTATCCTACTCATGACCTCGAGTTAGCAGCAGTGGTGTTTGCACTAAAAACGTGGCGACATTATTTGTATGGAGAAAAAATTCAAGTATTCACTGATCACAAAAGTCTTAAGTACCTGTTCACGCAGAAGGAACTTAATATGAGGCAGAGAAGATGGTTGGAATTAGTAAAGGATTACGACATCGAGATCCTGTATCATCCAGGCAAGGCCAATGTTGTAGCGGACGCATTGAGCAGAAAGGCAGTTCACACTTCCGCAATGATCACTAAGCGGGAGAGAATACAGGATGAGATGAAGAGGGCTGGAATCGATGTTGTAATCAAAGGTGGTACTGCTCAGATAACACAAATGACCATGCAACCTACCTTGCGAAAACGAATTATTGACGCTCAGAGGTCTGACGAACACCTTGGAAAGCTGTGGAATCAGACGGAGATTGAAAGACCAGTGGGGTACTCAATCTCTTCAGATGGGGGTCTGCTGTGGAAAGATCGCTTATGTGTTCCCCGTGACAAGAAAATTCTTAAGGATATTATGACAGAAGCTCACGATACTTCTTATACGTTCCACCCTGGAAGTACAAAGATGTATCAAGATCTTAAGGGATGTTATTGGTGGCCAGGGATGAAAAAGGAGATAGCAGAATTTGTAAGCCGATGCTTGACCTGTCAGCAGGTGAAGGCCCCGAGACAGCGTCCAGCAGGACTGCTGCAACCCCTAAAGGTCCCGCAGTGGAAATGGGAAGTAGTTTGCATGGATTTTATCTCTGGCTTGCCCAAGACTAAGCAGAACTTCAACGTAATCTGGGTAGTTGTTGATAGTTCATTCTCTATTCACATAGAAATTCTGCAATAGAAAGTGGTACCCTCGTCTTCTTTTACAAAACTTTCTCAAGTCCTCATGCAATGATTTGAAAGTGGTACCCTCATCTTCTTTTATAAGACTACCTCGGCCTTCATGGAATGATTATGCTACCTCGGCCTTCTTTAAATGTTATTGTTAACTGTTTATGGTCCAAGTCCCGAAAAAGTAAGTCTTTATGTCAAGAAAGGAGGGGAATCCTCGTAGTTTCCAAGATTTGAAGAGAATCATACATACACAAATTTCCTTTGTTTGTTTATTCTTGTTGTTTCCTCT
>NW_019268618.1:400973-402676 GCF_002738365.1 Cucurbita moschata | reverse complement strand
GGAATCCTCGTAGTTTCCAAGATTTGAAGAGAATCATACATACACAAATTTCCTTTGTTTGTTTATTCTTGTTGTTTCCTCTCTTTAATTAACATGTTATAAAGACACTGGTAAATTATAATTAAATATAGCTTTTTTTTTTTTTTCAAATATCCATCTGAATTACTTCTTGGTTCAAGGTTTAAAAAACCTATTTCAAATCTATTATATTGCATGCTTCAATTTGATATAATTGTTGGGGGCATTTTGAGAATCAAACTCGAGACCTCTCACACCCGAAGCGAGAATCATACCACTAGACCAAATGCCTTGTAGTGGATCTATCTTTTTTAGTTGCTGGTCCATATCTTTTGAAATTTATGCACATGTTTTTGTTTCAATTCTAGAAATAGAAATGATATCCATAGAAATACATAATTATACAATGCAAATAAGAAAAACTCGTGATCAAGTTTTAGATAAAAGTAGCAAACATGTTGATAGATATAAAAATAAATTCAAGTTCTTTCTCTGGCCTAATTATCAATTGGAAGATTTAGCTGATATGAATTGTTATTTGTTTGATACCAATAATAACCGACATTTTAGTATGCTAAGGATCCATATGTGTCCATGAAAATTAGTTAATGCTATATTTTTCTTATATTGGCCATAATATCTCTCAACCAAATGCGTTAGTTGAAAATGAAAATGTATTTAATAATTTTCTTTTGTCCTTTTCTTTTTTCGAATGGTCTTATGTCTCGGTTCCATTTGAAAATTGATATTTTGTTTGGTAATTTTAAACTCATTATTTTTGTTTGTTCATTCCACCTAATTTGTAAAAAAAAAAAATCATACCACTAGACCAAATGACCTTATAGTGGATCTATTATTTTTAGTTGCCTGTGTATATATGTTTTCCGCACCTCAATATATGAAATTTATCCACATATTTTTTTGCTTTAGAACCTACTATTATTTTCATTTTAACTTCACATAGTCTATCACACAGTTGAAGCAGCATTGTCACCGGAGCCCATTCATTGATAACTTTTTTTTTTTTGTTTTATTTCAAAATTATGTGTTTTATCCTTTTTTTTTTAAAAAAAAAATTGAATTTTAAGCAAAATTTCACACCAAACTAAGTTTTTGAAAAATATTTTTATTTATTTATTTTTTCTTTATTTTAGTTTTCCAAACATAGATTGATCTAGAGTGGCTAGTTTTCAAAATTATTTATTTGCTACAATTGAACAATATTTATATTGTAAAATGGGATTAACTTCCTTTAAGTTTATGTAGTTTCTTTTTATTACTATGTTTACTTCTATCTCATGTTACTCCATTTGTATTTACTTCGTTTTATACAAAAGTTCACCGTAATTAAATCCATGTGCTTAATACATTCCCTACAAAAATAAACTTGTTTGTATCAAGATAAATTACAATGAATACTGAGAAAAGAAATCCCAAAAAATATGTAGAAGGTTGGGAATTTCACTCAACCACAATTCTACCACAAGAATGGCATGAAACTTGCATAGATTATGCTCGAATTTTGAAGGGGAACTTCTCAACTTCAAAGATCAATTTCATTCATCACAAATCTGATTTTTACATAATAATTTGTGGGTATTTATAGTCTCCCACAAAATAAGTTAGTGGCCGGGATTTAATCTTGATCCCCTTAAATCTCCAAAAAAAAAAAAACAAAAACAAAG
>NW_019268618.1:378434-400963 GCF_002738365.1 Cucurbita moschata | reverse complement strand
TTTTTTTTTTTTTCAAATATCCATCTGAATTACTTCTTGGTTCAAGGTTTAAAAAACCTATTTCAAATCTATTATATTGCATGCTTCAATTTGATATAATTGTTGGGGGCATTTTGAGAATCAAACTCGAGACCTCTCACACCCGAAGCGAGAATCATACCACTAGACCAAATGCCTTGTAGTGGATCTATCTTTTTTAGTTGCTGGTCCATATCTTTTGAAATTTATGCACATGTTTTTGTTTCAATTCTAGAAATAGAAATGATATCCATAGAAATACATAATTATACAATGCAAATAAGAAAAACTCGTGATCAAGTTTTAGATAAAAGTAGCAAACATGTTGATAGATATAAAAATAAATTCAAGTTCTTTCTCTGGCCTAATTATCAATTGGAAGATTTAGCTGATATGAATTGTTATTTGTTTGATACCAATAATAACCGACATTTTAGTATGCTAAGGATCCATATGTGTCCATGAAAATTAGTTAATGCTATATTTTTCTTATATTGGCCATAATATCTCTCAACCAAATGCGTTAGTTGAAAATGAAAATGTATTTAATAATTTTCTTTTGTCCTTTTCTTTTTTCGAATGGTCTTATGTCTCGGTTCCATTTGAAAATTGATATTTTGTTTGGTAATTTTAAACTCATTATTTTTGTTTGTTCATTCCACCTAATTTGTAAAAAAAAAAAATCATACCACTAGACCAAATGACCTTATAGTGGATCTATTATTTTTAGTTGCCTGTGTATATATGTTTTCCGCACCTCAATATATGAAATTTATCCACATATTTTTGTGCTTTAGAACCTACTATTATTGTCATGTTTACTTCACATGGTCTACCACACATTGAAGCAGCATTGCTCCCGGAGCCCATGCATTGATAACTATTTTATTTATTTATTTATTAATTTTTTTGTTTTATTTCAAAATTATGTGTTTCCTTTAAAAAAAAAAAAAACATTTGAATTTTAAGCAAAATTTCACACCAAACTAAGTTTTTGAAAAATATTTTTATTTATTTATTTTTTCTTTATTTTAGTTTTCCAAACATAGATTGATCTAGAGTGGCTAGTTTTCAAAATTATTTATTTGCTACAATTGAACAATATTTATATTGTAAAATGGGATTAACTTCCTTTAAGTTTATGTAGTTTCTTTTTATTACTATGTTTACTTCTATCTCATGTTACTCCATTTGTATTTACTTCGTTTTATACAAAAGTTCACCGTAATTAAATCCATGTGCTTAATACATTCCCTACAAAAATAAACTTGTTTGTATCAAGATAAATTACAATGAATACTGAGAAAAGAAATCCCAAAAAATATGTAGAAGGTTGGGAATTTCACTCAACCACAATTCTACCACAAGAATGGCATGAAACTTGCATAGATTATGCTCGAATTTTGAAGGGGAACTTCTCAACTTCAAAGATCAATTTCATTCATCACAAATCTGATTTTTACATAATAATTTGTGGGTATTTATAGTCTCCCACAAAATAAGTTAGTGGCCGGGATTTAATCTTGATCCCCTTAAATCTCCAAAAAAAAAAAAACAAAAACAAAGTCAATTTGAAAATTCTACCATTACAAACTTTATGAAATTAAAAATAAATAAAGTTTTCTAACAACTCATGTAATGATGGTTGCAACTTCATTTGCTTCTTGTGTAAATATTCACTTTTGAAGCTCCAAATGGTCCTTTCTCAATCTAATAAGCTTGTAACACATGAAATAATAGTTGAACCGAGCCTATCCAATTTTGTAGATGAAGAATGAATGCTTGTTGAATCTTCTTGGCCTTGGATCGTGTAATAGGTCTAGTTGAAACATTTGGAACACCGTGATCCATATCATCTTCCCCCTCTTCAAAAGGATTCATCTTCGAATCAGAAAATCATCACCTACATCAAAAGGACTCAAGTAAGCAACATTGAAAGTAGAATGTGCTGAAAATTCTCCTGGAAGATCATTTTATATGCATTGTTATTAATTCTTTCAAGGACTTGATAAGTGTCATCCCTCCTGGATGTAACTTTGTCTTCCTTTGAGATGGGAATCACTCCTTGCGGAAATGTATCCAAACCCAGTTATCGGGTTGAAAAATGATTTCATTCCGTACTTTGTTAATTCTTGAAGCAACATTGAAATTTTGTTTCTCAATTGTCTACTTCTCCTCTTTATGAGTGATTATTTCTTTTTAAAATTAGTTTTAATCTAAATTTAGTGATTATTTCTTTTTAAAATTTCAGAATTTTCATTTTCAATGTTATAGTCTTTAGGGATGAATTTTTATTTTTAATGTTAGTGGGGATAGCTCAGTTTGGAGAGCGTCACTGAAGATCTGAAAGTCACGTGTTTGATCCACGTTCACCTCACCTAATTCAAATCGACTAACTTGCATAACCTAAATATTCCATCTAAAATGAGTGATTATTTCTTTTTAAAATTACTCCACTATTTAATCTAAATTTAGTGATTATCTCTTTTTAAAATTTCAAAATTTTCATTTTGAATGTTACAGTGGATAGCTTAATTGGGAGTCTGTAATATTGAAGATTTGAAGGTCACGTGTTGGTTCCACCTTCATCGCACCTGATTCAAGTAGTATAACTTATTATCTTATCTAAATTTAGAGATGATTTCTTTTTAAAATTTCAATGAATTAGCGTAAATAATTTTACTGATGAATTTTCATTTTAATGTTAGCGTGGATAGCTGAATTAGGAGTGAGAGTGGGTCTGTAGATCTAAAGATAGCGTGGATTCCTAATTCATTATTTGACTATAAATGCTCTATAAGAATTCTTTATTTGATTATAAATACTCCATAAGACATTTAATAAAATGACTCATTTTATTGCATGGAACAATAAAATTGATTATTTGATTATAAATGCTCCATAAGACATTTAGTAAAATGACTCATTTTATTGCCTGGAACAAAAAAATTGATGTTCCTTTAGAATTGTCGATACATTCTACTTTCAATGTTGCTAAATTGAGTCCTTTTGATGTAGGTGATGATTTTTCTGATTCGAGGAAGAATCCTGAAGAGGGGGATGATGATAAGAATCACGGTGTACATTCTACTTTCAATGATGCTGAGTTGAGTCCTTTTGATGTAGGTGATGATTTTTCTGATTCGAGGACGAATCCTTTTGAAGAGGGGGATGATGATAAGAATCACGATGTTCCACCATCAATTACAAAATTGGATAGGCTAGGTTCAACCATCAATTCATGTGTAACAAGCTGATTCGTTTGAGTCAAGACCATTTAGAGATTCAAAAGTAAATATTTGCACGGTTGAAGTAGTGGAAAAAAGTTGCAAGCATCATTTCATGAGTGGTTAGAAAACTTTATTTATTATTTTAATTTCATAAAGTTTGTAATGCTCAAATTGACTTCGTCTTGTGTGGAGATTTAAAGGGATTGAGATTAAATCACCACCACTAACTTTTTTTATTGGAAGACTATAAATACCCACAAATTATTATGTAAAAGAATATTCGTGATCAATGAAATTGATATCTCAAGTTGAGACGATCCCCCTTATAGAAATCTGAGCATATCTTTGTCATTTCTAAGTTTCATGCAATTCTTGTTGTAGATTGCATCTGAGTCATTCAATCAAGCCTTGATCAAGTTCGATTGTGAAGTGACTCAGTTTAGAAAAAGATTTCAAATCTTGTTTCTCAATCTTGGATCTCATCATCTAGTTCTAGTTTTATCTCTTGGTTGATCCAAATTTTGTATAAGAAGGTGTTAATTTCTTTAATACAAGGGTTCTTACTTCTACAAAAGCTTGGCTCGTTGAGGTGAAGATTACGGTTGGGCTATCATCCTTCAATGGGATCTTCTATCCCCATGACTTGCTCTGATGCAGTCGTTCTTCTAACGCCGATGACACGTCCAGTTGTCGAGATTGGTAATGTGAGTTTGTAACCCATCCATTGAGGTTCTTGGAATGATTCTATAACTTATCATTACCATGTTGGGAGTTGGATCATGGGTCTTGGGCGAAGGAATCCTTGATTTACTGCCCTTTGAGTTGAAGGAAGTGTCATAAGGCTAATTTTTTTTCAATTTTATCGATTTTTTTTAGTGATTTTATTTCAATTTTGTCAAACTCACTCAGGTGCACATCTCAATCATTTCAGCCTTGTTGGCGTTCAATAAGAGAGACCTTGGAAATAACGTGTAACTATTCAACTAGATTATCACATTAACAATTTGAATCAAATAAAGTGACATTAACTATTTGAATCACCTCAACCCCACTAGTTGAACTTGACCAAATGTCTATAACATAACACTAACAAAGGTACAAAGTAACACTAACAAAGGTACAAAGTTCATAAAAGTCTTTTTAATCTAAAATACCATTGAACTTGACCATTATAGTGCCTCTCAAACGTAGGTAAAGTTTAAATTTGGGTCTCCTTGTCAAACTCACTCGAGTGCTCATCTCAACCATGATGGCGTTCAATAAGAGAGACCTCGAAAATAGCTAGATTATCGCATTAACCATTTAAATCACCTCAACCCCACTTGTTGAAATTGAAACAAATATCTATAACATAACACTAACATAGGTACGATGTTCATAAAAGTCGTTTTAATCTAAGATACTATTGAACTTGACCATTAAAGTGTCCCTTAAAATGAGGTAAAGTTTAAATATAATTGGTGTTAAAAGATGAAATATAAAATAAAAAGAAATAAGAAAATAATATTCAATTTCAGAGAATCAAACCAGAATCTCCGAGGTGAAAGCCAAATATCAAAACCGTTGGACAACAATGAATTTTTGGTGTAGTTGTCCTAAAGTCTTTTGTCTAATCGTTGAAGAGTTTTACTATGATGTTTTGGGTAATGTCTAACTCTTCGACACATCCTTTCATGTGTGTGATAGTGTTCTTAGAGTTACCGCGACGTTTCGAGCTGTTCGATCGTGTGGCTTTTTCTTCAAAAGGGTCAACATCAAACGTCAGGTCTTTGATTGGCAACCCATCTAGTGGAGCGTCGATTGCATCGATTCCATCAACAGTCTTCCTATGAGTTTATGGTGCATGACCCATTTTTTATACCATTCACCTTCGAGCGCCACCATAGTTTTGCATCATCCATGAGAGCGCCACCATAGTTTTGCATCGTCCATGAGATGCATTGCGACCAACGTAACTCTTAGGTCCTATGAGCAAGTTCCAGTAACCTTCAAGTATTGTTCTACGTCAAAAATAAAGCTTTTTCATTCCTTAGCATCCCGGTTTCCATTTAAGGGGTTGTGTTCTTGGATTTTAAGTTTGTTAAGCCCACATGAACTTGGCTTGAGGTGTGGTTCTCTACAGCCCAACTTGTCAAACTCACTCGGGTGCTCATCTCAACCATGACGTCGTTCAACAAGAGAGACCTCAAAAACAATCAGATTATCGCATTAACCATTTGAATCACCTGCTCATCTCAACCATGACGTCGTTCAACAAGAGAGACCTCGAAAACGACTGGATTATCACATTAACCATTTGAATCACCTGCTCATCTCAACCATGACGTTGTTTAACAAGAGAGACCTCGAAAATGTCTTATTTATCGCATTAACCATTTGAAATTGAACAAAGTATCTATAACATAACTCTAACAAAGGTTCGAAGTTCATAAAAGTCTTTTTAATCCAAGATAGAAACTGCAAAATAAAATGAAATAAGAAAATAATATTCCATTGTCGGGAATGGAACCCAAGTCTCCTGGGTGAAAACCAGATATCCTGACCGCTGGACGACAATGGATTTTTGTTGTGGATGTGCTGAAGTCTTTTGTCAGATCGCTGAAGAGTTTTAGCATGATCTTTTGCTTAATGTCTAACTCTTCGACAAGTCCTTCCTTATGTGTGTTAGAGTTCTCAGAGTTACCACGACGATTCGAGCTGTTCGATTGTGTGGCTCTTTCTTCAAAAGAGTCAATATCAAATGTTAGGTCTTTGATTGGCAACCCATCTAGGGGAGCGTTGATTGCATCGATTCCATCAACGATCTTCCCATGAGTTTATGGTGCATGACCCATTTTTTATACTATTCACCTTCGAGCACTACCATAGTTTTGCATCGTCCATGAAATGCATTGCGGCTAACGTAACTCTCAGGTCGTATGAGAAAGTTCCTATAGCCCTCAACTCTCAGGTCGTATGATAGAGTTCTTAGAGCTACCGTGACATTTCGAGGTGTTTGATCGTGTGGCTTTTTCTTCTAAAGAGTCAACATCAAACGTTAGGTCTTTAATTGGCAACCCATCAAGGGGAGCGTCGATTGCATCGATTCCATCGATTCCATCAACGATCTTCCCATGAGTTTATGGTGCATGACCCATTTTTTATATCATCCACCTTCGAGCGCCACCGTCCATTTGATGCATTGTGGCCAACGTAACTCTTAGGTCCTATGAACAAGTTCCTGTAACCTTCAAGTATTGTTCTACGTCAAAAATAAGGTTTTTTAATTCCTTGTATCCCGGTTCCCATTTAAGGGTTTGTGTTTTTGAATTTTCAGTTTGTTAAGCCCAACATGAGCTTGGCTTAGGGTGTGGTTCTCTACGACCCTCCTTGTCAAACTAACTCTGGTGCTCATCTTAGTCATCTCAGCCATGATGGCATTCAACAAAAGAGACCTTGAAAATGATCGGATTATCACATTAACCATTTGAATGACCTCAACGTCACTTGTTGAAATTGAACCAAATATCTATGACATAACACTATTAAAGGTTCAAAGTTCATAAAAGTCTTTTTAATCTAGGATACTATTGAACTTGATCATTATAGTGCCTCTCAAACCAAGTTCATAAAAGTCTTTTGAATTTAAGATACTATTAAACTCATCCATTAAAGTGCTTCTCAAACCTAGGTAAAGTTTAAATATAATTGGTGACAAAAGATGAAACTATAAAATAAAAGAAATAAGAAAATAAAATTTCATTGTCGAGAATCAAACTCGAGTCTCCCTGATGAAAGCCAGATCTTCTGTGTAATGTCTATCTCTTCGTCACGTTTTTTTATGTGTGTGATAGAGTTCTCAGAGCTACCACCACGTTTCTTGTTGTTCGATCCTGTGGCTCTTTTTTATGTGTGTGATAGAGTTCTCAGAGCTACCACCACGTTTCTTGTTGTTCGATCCTGTGGCTCTTTCTTCAAAAGAGTCAACATCAAACATTAGGTCTTTGATTGGAAACCCATCCAGAGGAGTGTCGATTGCTTCAATTCCATCGATGGTCTTCCCATGATTTTTTGGTGCATGACCAGTTTTTTATACAATTAACCTTCAAGCGTCACCATAGTTTTGCATCATCCATGAGATGCATTGTGGGCCAATGTAACTCTCAGGTCCTCTGAGTAAGTTCCTATAGTCTTGAACTATAATATCAAAACATATTAACGTATTTGATATGTTAAATATTAAAATAATTGATGGAACTATAATATCAAAACATATTAACGTATTTGATATGTTAAATATTAAAATAATTGATGTGTATCATAAACATTAAATAAAAAAATATATTTGAAATTTGAATGAGATTCATATTAATAAAACATATATTATGATATTCTACGACATTTTAATATTATTTAAATAAGATATTATATCTTAATGTATTAGGTGTTCAAATATATAATTTGACAACAATTATCACAAGTTCACCGTAAATAGAACCCTAGGGTTAAGTAAAAAAGCATCAAACCCTAAATACCAACACTTTAGGTGATATTTTGCAGAGGAAGCTGATAAGGTCTTCAAAGAGCATGTGGTCATGTCTGACATTTTAGGTTAACAATATGGTGAAAAGAAACCAGAAATTCTGATACCGGTAATTAACTACAAACCTTTAAATAAGGTTTTAGAATAAATAAGATATCCAATCCAAAACAAAAATGATTTGATAAAAAGAATTTAGAGTCAAATGTTTTTATAAAATTTGACATGAAATTGGGATTTGGGAAAATTCTAATTTCCTAAAAGGACAAATATAAAATAGCATTTATGTCCAATTAGAAAATATGAGAGGAACTTCATGCCATTTAGGCTAAAAAACGTTCCATCCGAATTTCAGAAGATTATGAATGATATTTTCAATCCTTTAAAAAAATTTCGATAGTTTATATTGATGATGTGTTGATATTTTCTAAAACCATTAAGATCAACACTTTAAACATCTACATACATTCATTAATGTAATCAAAAGAGATCAGCTAGTTGTGTACATTCATTAATAGTTGTGTCCGTTTTCTTGGATTTTAAATTCATTTGAGCCTTATTAAAACCCATCCAATGGTCTGTCTCAAACTTTGGTGATGACGTATCCTAACAAAGCCAACTTCAAAAAAAATTTAGGTTCTCTCAATTACGTGTCTTATATCCTTAAAGATATCAGACACATTTACAAATGTCTTGATGAGTGTCTTCAAAATCATACAAAGTCTTGATTTGTAAGGGATATCTCTACAACCCAAAAAAATCAAATTATTAGTCAAATAAACTCTCTACTTAAGTCTTATTGACCCAAGGGCAGATCTCATAATGAAACGTGACGCATCAAATATCGGATATGGAGGTATCTAAAATTGTCAAAGAGGACCGAGAATCAATTATCATATTTCATTCAAAAGCCTCCAATAATACCATACAAATTAAAAATAGTAAAAAAAAAATGTATTCTTTCCATTGTACCCTGTGTACAAACATTTTTAAAGAAAATTTAATTAACAAAACTATTAAAATCTATTCGAGAGTCAAGTTTAGTTTTAGAAAAAGAAGGGAATAATCTTGTTTCAAACAAAAATAATAATTTTGCTAGATAGAAGTAAATTTTGTTGTGGTTTGATTTTAAAATTATACCTATAAAAGAAGTTGAAAACACCGTGGGAGATTACCTATGGGAGAGTTTCTAACAAAGTCTCTCTTCTCTCCTCTGTCTTCTCAAACTCATACTAATCCAACCAATCATTTGCATGGACTCAAAAGTTCAATTACCTATAAAAAAAAGTTGAAAACACCTTGTGAAAGTAAGGATACTATGACCTCCAGCTTTGCAAAATTCAGCGTTGTTGGCGCTTATCAAAATTGCTGCCAAAATAAAGTTTAACAAGTGGTTCTATGGTGTAGTGGTTAGCACTTTCGACTTTGAATCTAACGACCTGTGTTTAATTCCCGATAGGTAATCCACCAATTTATACAAAATTGGTCTATAGCCGATTCGGTAGGGTCACTTTTGGACCGATAATCTGTAGAAGGGATCACTAAGGTTGAGATCATACAAAATGGGTCCATAGCTCAATGTTAGAGCATTTGATTGCTGATCAAGATTCACCAATTCGAACTTAGTTGGGCCCTTCTATCTTGGATAGAAATTTGTTACACTTTTTGGACTGACACTATGTCTAAGGGGTCACTAAGGTTAAAATCCTACAAAATGGATCCATGGCTCAGTGGTAGAGAATTTGACCGGTCACCCGTTTGAACTTGGTTGGGTCCTTTTTTTTTGGACAGACACTTTTTACATAGAAGGGGTCACTAAGGTTAAAATCATGTAAAATGGGTCCATAGCTTAGTGGTAAAACATTTGATTGTAGATCAAGAGGTCATTAGTTCAAATCTGGTTGGGCCCTTTTGTTTTGGACAAAGCCGACCACCGAGTGTCTAAAGGAAAAGAAATAAGAATAATTATCAATTCCAAACCTTATTCCAAAGTCCTCCACCACATAGAACCATGCACTTAGAACCTAAGGGCCACTGTTCTCGACAAGAATCAAGAAATCATTAAGAAAAGTGTGTGGTATCCAAGAACCCACTATGAACATGGTCAAAAACTTACAATTAGGCTACTTAATGAGTCTTGTAACTAAGGACAAACAACACCAACTATGGTGTTATATTTTGAATATAATGTAAATGTAAATATATGTGTTCATTCAAAAACTTACCATTAGGCTACTTAATGAGTCTTGTAACTAAGGACAAACAACACCAATTATGGTGTTGATATTTTGAATATAATGTAAATGTAAATATATGTGTTCATTATATTTTAATTCTTTTTTTATTCCGAGAAAACATTCTACTTTGTTTTCAACCTCTCTTAACTTGCAATCGGTGCTTCGAGAACCCACCGAAAATGGGTCATGACTCTCTTTTTGTTTTCACTTACTCCTCCTAAATCTATAAAATGTCTCCTATTTTTATTCCTAAGTTTGCCGGCGGCATTGTTTGTTGTCGAGCTTGATAATGTGAGTTTGTAACCCATCCGTTAGGGGTCTTGGAATGATTCTCTAGATTATCCCTTTCATGTTAGGAGTTGGGCCATGGGTCATGGGTGAAGGAACCGTTGGTTTACTGCCCCTAAGAGTTAAGTTGAGGCTAGTTTCACATAGTATCATTGTCTTTGAGATTACAATTCTTTTCTATTTTATCTAAATTTTTTAAATATGGGTTCATTTCCAAATGCATGCTAACACCCTTATAAGGATGTCAATGACAAAAAAGTGCAACAGGCTATAAGGTTTGTAGTGGAAGAAAATAACAAGAGTCATGAACATCGTTTCGTTTACAAGCTGTATCATGTGTCTTATTGATGGTTACTTAAATCTCGTTGAATTGGTGCGCCTTTCACATCAGAGACATTTGTGCCTTAAACCGAGCTCTTTGCAATAGCAAACTTATTAAAAACTCTTTGCTTGCTGCAACATTTGCTTGACATAATTGGACCAAAGGACGGTATGGACGACCATAGCTCACTGTATTGGTCTCCAATCATGAAGTGTGACGTCGGATCTTTGTGCATACCATATTCATTAACTCTAACATGACAAGAAATTTTTTATGTTTTGACTGGGCATGCCATATTCTGTTGTTCTTATATATCTTTAGTTACGTGTGATTAAAACAAAGAAGTATAGACATGGTTTCCAACCAACCCTTCCTTTACAGTTAGTTCGACGAATGGGTTTTTGTTATCATTTTATCGTTAACCCTTCCATTCGATTTTGTGTTATGATATCATATAGGGAATGAGAAGCGACCTTACTTGGACAAAATTATATACCGTTTGATAATTATTGTTGATAACAAAGATAAATTGAATTATGCATTTTAAGTTCAAAAGTAACAAATTACTTTACACTTTTACTTATAATCTATTATAAGTAGAGATAGCATTCTAGTAGTTGTATTGCTACCTGGAGACAAGGAACTCGAGAACTTCTTTAAAAGATGAGAGCTTATGAGTAGGTGGCGATGGATATATCACATGCACAAAAAGAAAGTTCTGCACCTTTATAATAAAAGACCAACGAATATCATCGTTATTTATAACTTCTATTACAATAACATAAATTCTGCGAGGACGACGTTCTCTAGTCATACCAACCAGACCGTTCACCACACGCTTGTAGATGAAACGATGTCCACTATTCTCGTTATTCTTTTCAACTACGAACCTTCCTGCATTCTGCACTACTAGGATATTGACATCCTTAATTGGTACTAAAGCATCTAAAGGCAACCCTTCCACAAGGCTCATTCTAACACCTTTAGTAAATAGTTCCCAGAGATATTGTTAGGCCGATTTTGTTCATGAATACTTAAGAATTTGATATTTATAGTTGTAGTTGAACGCTACTTAAATTGATGAAGTGAAATCTTACAATAGAGTCTAATAAAGCGTTTGTCCATTAGAATAGGTTGGAATTAAATTCTTTATAGTTCGAGATAATAATTGTATTCTTTAAGTCATTGAGACTAGTGTTACTAGTACTTGTTAGTATATTTGAGTATACATATTAAAATGATTAGTTATTAAATATTGTTTGAATTAAAGCGTTTATAATGAAATGATCTTCATAACCTAATTCATAAAAAAATAAATAAAATAATTAGGAAGCATTTATGTGCTAGATCAGAATAAGATGCATAAAAAGAATTTGCCGTAATTACTTTATTCATCGACCTTTAATTTTAAAAGTAACTTAAAATATTGCAATATTGTGATTCAATCACCTATTATGAAATTAGGGCCAAACTAAAAAAATAATATTTTTAAACGATGGAAAAATTTATAAGCCAACCAAAATATGTATTCAAAGATGAAGAATTCACAACAACAATCTCAAACAATATTAATTAGCATCTTGCCTTTTGGTTTGTCACATTTTCAAACATGAACAAACCTCAATTTCGAGTCGGTGAGTATTATGGATCATAATCGACAGTACTTTGCAAGTAGCTTTGAGCATTCACAAAAGGTCGAAAGTTGAATTTCTTTAGAATGGTAACCAAATAACCGATGATTATTGTTGAATTTCCAAAAAATACACCACAAATTTCATTTATAGATATAAATGGGACCATTGATATAAAACCCTGATTATACAATTGCATCTTTACTAACAAACCCACCTCGGAGTGATCATCTTCACCAGAGGCTGCAAATTAAGAAGCCTTCCAGGATTACTCAAAAGTGAACTTTTAAGACAAATGAAGCTATATTTGAGCCAGAAAAATGATGTTACATGTGTCTGGGATACCACGGAGACACCATTGCAAGCAATCACTACCACCTGAAGTTTCTTTGATATTGTAGTTGGATCTATGAGACTCATCCCTCAGATGTGAAAGAGTAGTTATATCCAACACTCAGATGTGAAAGAGTAGTTATATCCAACATTCTTACTTGTGTGCTTCTTACAGTACTCTCAACAAAGAATAGTTATATCCAACATTCAGATGTGAAAGAGGAGTTATATCCAACATTCTTACTTGTGTGCCTCTTACAGTACTCTCAACAAATGGATCGCTTGATTTATTCTACTCTACTTTACTTCCTCTTGATAACGGTGTGGTATTGACACAACTCATATTGCTGATAGTCATCACTTACATCCAAAACTAGAGTATAGTGGTCGACTATCGTCAAGGACTCATTCACCATTTCCATTCCTACCGACGGAAAAGTTTTATTACATTCATTTCTTTCTCCTTTCTAACTTCTTCATTCTCACATTAAACATTTTTTTATTTAAAAAAAAATTAAACGTGAAAAGGGAGAAAGAAGGAAGAAGAAAAAAGAAAACCCTTAATTTTGAAAGCTTATCAAATACTATTTGACCGATGTAAAGAAAGCTTGAGAATCATTTATTCTCACGTCCTTCTTTGAAACTTGTTGGATATATATCCGTCCTTCACATGTTGTATCATAATCATATCATATCGTAAAAACTTCGTGGTTATATCCTTCCCTAATTTATCATAGCCTTAACATCCTTAGACATATCATAGTTGTGTTGTTACCTGAACGTACCTTATTCATAATGTTACAGGAACGTATCCTAACGCTATCGTTTTATCAATCTATCATAATCCTATCACTTTCTACCCATAGCCTAATCGTATTGTTTTATGAAACCATCGTGACCATATCGTTTTTATCAATCTGTCATACCCATAGCACTTCGATACGTAACCAAACCATAACATTTCATGAACATGTCATACTTGTATCGTTACATTACGTTTAGTGCATCCTTCTCGTATCCTATCTCAAATATACCATTGAACACATGGTACCGTACGTACTATCATACAATTGACATATTATAACATATCATAAGAAAATCGATTCACAAACATTTCACACATATCAATATATATGACACTTGTAGAACCACGGGCACAGTCAACATCAAATATAACCATACGGATGGTAAGGCCACCTACCTGATTAGCTTAGGCTGGTGTCCCCAATTTATCCTTAAGAAAGTTCGATTTGTCCTTTGTATTAAAGTCAACCTATATAAACATGACATCAATTTCAATCATTTCTCTAAATTTTATGATGCTCTAGTGTTAGATTTCATGGGAATATTGCATGAGCAAAGTCTTGAAATGTCTATATATCAAAACTGTTTAACACTTTCCAAATTTTGATTTTTGGCTGTTTGTGTTTTTTTTTTTTTTTTTTACTTGTGTTCCTAATCTTACTTCGGTGTATTTGTTACATTTTTTATTTTTTTTTAATTATGTTAGCCATTAGCCAATTTAATCAATTCATCCTTTATGTTTATTTATTTATTTTTAATTATGTTAGTCATTACTTTTGGCTATTCATGGACTTTCTAAATTAAGGATTTTATTTTTTTTGTTGGGTCAAAACATCCTTAAAGCACAAAATTGAAGTGGTAGTTAGTCAATTATAATATTAGACGTGCTAGTTTTCAAACTACTTTAAATGGGTCTAATGAAAGTATGAGAATAACTTAGTGTCACTAATCTGACACGTGTTGGGCATGTACTGAACACTTGTTAATACAATAGATACATTACAAATTTATAATCCATCGTATCAGACACTTGACTTTGAATATATTTTGAGGGTAAAACGTACATTAAGCTTTGTTTTAAGTATACAAATATATAAACTTATTTATATGAATTTATCTCTAATATAAAATTGATAAAATTTTTGAAATAATTCTTTTTAATTAATGTATCATTGTCACATCGATGTCCTAGGTTTCTTAAGAATGACATGTTACCGTTAGGAACAGAAAAAGAAAATTGGAAAGATCAGAAGAATTGGGAGAAATCTCTCATCCAATTGAAGAATGACTAAATCAAATCTAATTCAAATAACTAGATCAAATCTAATCCAAATAACTCAATCAAATCTAATCCTAACAGTTACCATATCTATTTGGTATCATATTTATGTCTCGTATCTATATCTCATTTTTATTTTTGTGACTCTGAGATATTTTGCTTTTATAAATAGATATCTTCACGAAAATAAGTTTAATTTATGTTGAGATGGAGAATAAAAATTTACACTTAAAGGACGTTGATACTTGGGACTTTGATTCCTCTTAGTGTGAAGCTTGCATCTTGCAATTACTTGGGTAAAGAATGTGTTTCACTTAAAATTCACTCAAGAGAAAATAATCAAATAACGAACCATATTTGAGAGAGGATAACTTTTTTTTTTTTAATCTTTGGGAAACAAGAAAGAATAAAAATTAAAACATGGCATGAATGACATCTTCTTGAATCTTTGATTTGTTCTCCTAAATGTATATAAAAAAAATATTATATATTTTTAGATATAATTTAAGATTACCTATTTAATAAAACTCCATCCAAACTTCTACTCATAAATTTAATTATTATTTGTATACAATTGTTAATATGAAGAAAATACACGTACAAAATGTTAAACTATTGGTAGTACACTAGTCTCGGTTGTTTGACTAAAACAATGCAACCATTGTCCAAACTAAAGAATTTGATTAGAAGCTATCTCCTAATAGAGGGAGGCTCAATTACACTTTGTTGGAAGATTTGACCCTATCAATTTGAATAGCGTTCTCCAACTATAAATATTGAACTCTAAAGTATTCACGAGCAAAGTAAGTTTGTTGAAACTATTTATAAAAGTGTTCCAAAGTGAGTCATGGAAAAGATTTGCCTTAAAATCTAGTTCCAATTAAGGATGTCAATGATGAAGAAGTGCAAGCTGTTGGAAGGTTTGCAGTGGAAAATTTCAGAGGTGGTAGATATAATTTAATCTACAAGCGTGTAGAGAATGGTCTTTTCAGTCCCATATAGGCTTTGACCCCAAATTTTATATTATTGTGATAGAAGCTATAAATGACAACAATATTCATTGGTTAGATATTGCAATTGTGAAGAAGCTCTTATCTTTTGAGGAATTCATCAAATTCCCTTACAATAAGTACTAGATTAAGTACTAGATTGCTTTCTCTAAGTCATCAAATTCCCTTACAATAAGTATTAGATTGCTTTATTAAGTACTAGATTGCTTTCTCTAAGTCATCAAATTCCCTTACAATAAGTACTAGATTGCTTTCTCCTTTCTCTCCATAAGTACTAGATTATGTGCTTGTGGGACATTACTCTCTTTTATTTATAAGAATGACATAGCCATAATGATATAATAATCCTTATCTAAGTATCTTTTCTTTTTCTCTCGTACCCACCTTATACATAACATGTTAAATTAATTCATACTTAAAAATATTATTTCTCCCTTTTGGAGATCGGGGTATTGATCCCCGTACCTCTCGCATGCTAAGCGAGCGCTCTACCATCTGAGCTACATCCCCACAATTTTTGCATCACAAAACCCTAAATTTCCCCTCATCTTTAATAGTGAAAATGAAAAAATATTGCTACTCATTATGTCATAAATAAGGAAATATTGAATAGAAATAAAATAGTAATAACGAATAGTTTCTTTTGGAGATGCGAGGTATCTATCCCCGTACCTCTCGCATGCTAAGCGAGCGCTCTACCATCTGAGCTACATCCCCATGATTTTTTCATCATAAAACCCTAAATGTCCCATCATCAATAATAGTGAAAATAAAAAAAATATCAAAATATTAATAACAAATAGTTTGGTTTGGTGATGCGGGGCATCGATAATTGTGAAATTGAAAAAATATAATAACAAATTAAATACTTTCTTTTGGAGAGGCGGGTTATCAATCCCCATACAACTCGCATGCAAAGCGCTCTATCATCTAAGCAATATCTCTACAATTTTTACGTCATGAATAATAGTGAAAATGAAAAAATATCGTTACTCATTATGTCATAAATAAGGAAATATTGAATAGAAATAAAATAGTAATAACGAATAGTTTCTTTTGGAGATGCGAGGTATCAATCCCCGTATCTATCGCATGCTACATTCCCACGATTGTGAGCGCTCTACCATCTAAGCTATATCTCTACAATTTTTACGTCACAAATCCCTAAATGTCTCGTCATGAATAATAGTGAAAATGAAAAAATATTGCTACTCATTATGTCATAAATAAGGAAATATTGAATAGAAATAAAATAGTAATAACGAATAGTTTCCTTTGTTGATGCATGGTATCGATCCTAGTACTTCTCACATGGGATGCAAACGCTCAACCATCTAAGCTATATCCTCAAGATTCTTACATCACAAAATCCTAAACATCTCGTCATCAACAATAGTGAAAATAAAAAATAACGCTATTCATTATGTCATACATAAGGAAAAATTGAATAGAAATAAAATAGTAATAACGAATAGTTTCTTTTAGAGGTATGGGGTATCGATCCGATCCCCGTCCCCGTACCTCTCGCATGCTAAGCAAGCAATCTACCATCTAAGCTACATTCCCGTCATCAAGTGAAAATGAAAAAATATCTCCGCTAATTATGTCATAAATAAGGAAAGGTTGAATAGAAGTAAAATATTAATAACAAATCGTTTCTTTTGGAGATGCGGGATATCCCCTTACCTCTCGCATGCTAAATGAGCTCTACCATCTAAGCTACATCCCTACAATTCTTGCATCATAAAACCCTAAATTTCCCATCATAAGCTACATCCCTACAATTCTGCATCATAAAACCCTAAATTTCCCATCATAAGCTACATCCCCACAATTGTTGCATCATAAAACCCTAAATTTCCAATCATAAGCTACATCCCCACAATTGTTGCATCATAAAACCCTAAATTTTCCATCATCAATAATATTGATCATAAGCTACATCCCCACAATTGTTGCATCATAAAACCCTAAATTTTCCATCATCAATAATATTGATCATAAGCTACATCCCCACAATTGTTGCATCATAAAACCCTAAATTTTCCATCATCAATAATATTGAAAATGAAGAAAATCTAGAGATGCAGGGTATCGATCCCCATACCTCTCGCATGCAAAGCGACTGCTCTACCATCTAAGCTCTATCCCAAAAATTCTTATGTCACAAAGCCCTAAACATCTCGTCATCAGTAATAGTGAAAATGAAAAACTATCTCGGCTCATTATGTCCTAAATAAGAAAAAATTGAAAACAAAATATATTTAGTAATCGATTCAATCGGAGATGCAAGGTATTGATCCCCGTACTTTCCACATGGGAAATGAACGCTCTGCCATTTGAACTACATCCCTACAATTCTTACATCAAAAAACCCTAAATGTTCCTTCATCAATAATTGTGACAATGAAAAAGTTTCTCTGCATATTATGTCATAAATAAGGAAATATTGAATAGAAATAAAATATTAATAATAAATAGTTTCTTTTGGAGATGCGAGGTATCGATCCTCGTACTTCTCATATGGTAAGCCGTACCTCTCGCATGCTAAGCGAAGCTACATCCCCACAATTCTTGCATCACAAAACCCTAAATTTTCCATCATCAATAATAGTGAAAAATGAAGAAATATCGCTACTTAACCTGTCATGAATAAGGAAAAATTGAAAAGAAATAATTGTCAATAATATATTTAATAACATAGTTTTATTTTGGAGATGCGTGGTATCTATCCCCGTACCTCTCGCATGCAAAGCAAGCGGTCTACCATTTGAGCTACATCCCCACGATTCTTATGTTACAAAATCCTAAACATCTCGTCATCAATAATAGTGACATGAAAAACTATCCCTACTCATTATGTCGTAAATAAGAAAAAATTGAAAAGAAATAATATATTTAGTGATCGATTCATTTGGAGATGCAAGGTATCAACCCCGTACTTTCCACATCAGAAGTGAGCGCTCTACTATCTGAATTACATCCCCACGATTCTTACATCAGAAAACCCTAAACCTCCTGTCATCAATAATTGTAAAAATGAAAAAAAATATCTACGCTCATTATTTCATAAATAAGGAAAGATGGAATCTCATTATTTCATAAGTTTAGTGATCGATTCATTTGGAGATGCAAGGTATCGATCTCCGTACTTTCCACATTGGAAGCGAGCGCTCTACCACCTAAGCTACATCCCCACGATTCTTACATTAAAAAATCCTAAACCTCTCGTCATCAGTAATTGTGAAAATGAAAAATATCTCCGCTCATTATTTCATAAATAAAATATTAATAACATAGTTTACATATGTGTCACTTGTGTTATTTTAATGTATTTATTTACTTGGTAAATGTCTTTCATACACTAGACCAAATGCCCTTGTTATACCACTTGAAACGTATGTATGAAGCCTTGGGATGGGATGTTAAGAAAGACTATGAGTATTAAGAGCATGGTGGTAAGTATAAAATGTCGAATATGAAGTCCTTACCTTAGATAAGAAGAGATTTAGACATAGGGGCATTTCAAGAATTGAACTCAAAACCTCTTGCACCCCAGTGAGAATCATACCACTAAACCAAATGCCTTTTCTTGAGCACCCAATATTTTTAGCTTCTACTCAAATATATTTTTCTCTTAGTAGTTGGAGGGCTATAATACGAAAAGTTAAATTGTTATAATATACAAGGGTTATCAAATAAACCAACAACCCAACAAAAGAAACAAACTAATCAATTTTGGTTGGATTGATTCGGTTCAGTTCATCAGTTTGTTTGATTTAATTTTTCTATTTTGCCTCGTATGACAAGAAAATAAAGTTGTATTGAATGCACCTTAGTTTCATTTATGACAAACTCATATGGAACATAATTGCATTAATAGTACTCAGAGTTGGAGTCTATAAGCATTTTATGAACTTCAGTGCAATTCATGCTTCATTAAAGATGAGATGAACTTTAGTTATGTAGGGAAACTTTAAATTGCTTCATGTGGAGATTCAATTACTATATGCTAGTTACAATCTTTAGGATTGACTAATTAGACAGGAATTCATGGATTTAGGGAAATTTTTGTGTAATTATCAACTACAACTTATGTTTTCAAATTTTTAGGACACAATTTAGGTAGTTGTTTTTATAAGTCGTAAACTTGTTTCTTTGCATAATATGGATTTAGTTGAACTATTATTATCGATAAGATGGAGAAAGAAATTGTCTTTGAATTGACTAATAGACCTAGGTTCATCGTTCTTGTCTTTTAACTTGTTATTTTGCAAAAAGCTTAACTAATATGATCTTTCATGTCACAAGAACTTTTAAATCAAGAATATACCCTACACATCATTCAAGATGGCAATAAAATGGAGTTAAATTGAACACACTTTAGTTTCATGTTTGGCGTGTTCAAGATAAAACATAATTGTGTTATTGATATTGAGTCTTGAGTCTATAAGAATTTAATGATCTTAAGAGAAATTCTTGTTTTATTAGAGGATACCAATTTTATTTAAGGTACTAGGAGTTCAAGAATCTGGATTTGAATCTGGTCAAGGAACAGTAAGATTTGAAAGTTTTGAATTCTAGACAAAATTTGTACCTAATTATTTCTTTTTATGACTAATTATAAATTAAGAGAAAAATATTTTTGTAAAGATAGATTTATCTCTAAAGCTTTCATGACGAAACCATGTTTAGACTAGCAGTTTAAAGTCAGGAGATGCGGTCACAAGTGTGATTATTTTGGATGGGTTCGTAATAGAACTTACCGTTGAGATGAGGGAGCCTTCAAAGGTTGTGCACTCACAGATGGGGTTGTTATGTAGCGTTAGTCTGTCTTTGTGTTTGAGTCTTTTATGTTGTATTGTTTTCTCAATCTCATTTTAATTTTACAACATTTTCTTATTTTATATTAATTTACTTTTATTTTTATTTGTTTTCACTATCAATTTTAGTTTATATTTCAGTTTTGAACCCTTGAAATTTTGTTTGTGACACGTTGGTACCATAGCAGCCAAATTTTAAATTATATAGATTTTTTCTTAGGATAAAGAGTCGTATATCTCTATGACTCAGCTCGATGTCACGTCTCTCCGCGACCAAGTAAGCAGTCTAACCCTATTTTGTATTATATGATATGTTGTAAAACTTGTATGAATTTATTGTATGTTTTGATTTTAGTGGTAGTTATAAAATGTCCTTGGACGTTCAAGAGTGAATGTTAACTATATAAGACAAAAGTGGATCAACGTTATAGTGTTTAGATATGGTGAGGAGGAAAAGAGTGGTCATGAGATATCTGACTAGCCTTAGAAAAATAGAGAGTTGCCGTTGCACAGTGCGAGACATCTATCCATGAAATTTTGGTACTAGAAATGAAGAAACTGGAGATGATCCCCAAACGGGACCATTTCGAATCGCAATTTCTTTGGTTCCCTGACAGCATCAACCAGATTAACCCTACGGCGTGACAATCCTTGAGCTTCCACTCCTCCGTGGTCATGGTATCCAGCTTCACCCCCAAAATGGGTTCCTGAATATCTTTCACGTATAGATAATTTTCAATCTGCATCTTCTAGAAACTGATATCGAATCCATCAAACTTTTCAATTCCAGTCTTTGAACTTTTCATCTTCACAGATCGTGGTGAATCTCTCCTCGCTCTGATACTAGTTATTAGAATCACACAACAGCGCACACACTTGATCTAAATGAACACAAAGAACATGATAGAGAAAATGTAAGAAGAAATATTGACCAATGGTTTTGTATTAATGACCTTAGGTATGCAAAGAGAGGATATGGAGAATGAGAAATGTACATTTAGGAAGCACTGACTAATGGGTATACATATTATTTCAGTTTATTATATATAGCTTCACTATATGTAATCGCCTACTATATATAATTATTTAGTATATATTTCTCTATCACATTTTTACTATAAATCTCCAGCCTTCATATCCAACATTCTAGAGCCCAAATAGTCAGGGATTGACATCCTACTAGAACACAAAGTCATTTACATGTCCCTAGCAAAATGTCTAGTAGTAACAGAGTCTAACCTAACGATCATTCAGACAAACATCCATCAACCAAGAGGGGTGAAAATGATGACGATAGTACAGTTGAGAAAGAATCTTAGCCATGATGAATCTACACTTGCTGTCATTGTTGTATTTGAAAAGGGGGAGCTCAAGTGTGCCAACCTCAACAAAAACTTTATTGCCACTACATGAACACCACGACCCAAAACAAGAAGGTCAGATATTGGGTTTTAACCCCACCAAGAGAGATCAATCACAAGATTAGTTTTATGTCACCTACCACAAATAGATGTCATACAGCTCAGCTTGAGCTAGTTGAATTCTACAAATAGCAAAATGGTATGTTCACAGTCGGGTTTATTTGACTTGCAAAGGCTCTTGTCAGTGATCACTCAAATGCTTGGCAAAGACACCAAGCCAACACCTCTACTAAAGAAGGGAGACAAAAAAAAAAAAAACCACTAAAGCAACACATGTTCATGCAGAAATACCATCCAGACGGATGAAGAGAAGGGTCGACCACGATAATTTCAAAGCAAATAGAGAGTTATGATAAGTTAAGGTCCGATCAACTTTGAGTTCAAAGCAACAAGAACCAAAGACTGGTTCGAAAATTCTATGGACTAGTCAAAGTTGTCCACAAGATTAGGAAGACATCATATAGGATCCAATTGCTCCTATGGATATAGACTAACCCTGTTGTCCATGTCAGTAACTTGAAACGTTATTATTCCGACCAAGAAAACATCAAGTAAAAGCAGGTGGTATGACGTCATGCAAAGAAGAAATTGTTTCAAGCGAAGAAAGTAGGAAA
>NW_019268618.1:377709-378369 GCF_002738365.1 Cucurbita moschata | reverse complement strand
CGGTTGATAGAGATATTGACAAATTACTTTTAGCTTATAACATTGCTTTATTTGAAATTATTTTTAACGTATTTCCTCGCTCACGTTTTCTAAAATATTTCTTCTAAACGTGATTCGAGCATACACTACTATTGTTCATTCAGTCTAAATTTTGCATGGTTGACTTGTTCATTGGATTAGAACAAATGTCACATAATCATTGTCTCACTACTGCAAGAGTGCGATTGTGACACTTGAAATCCGTTCAGTTGTGGGCCGCATCTTCTGACTAGTTACGTGAGTTTGGCCTAGAGCATATGTGTAGCTTGAAAAAGAAATGGTTGGATGCGGACAGCGAATAAGGGTTGGGCCACGGAAGGTTTTTTTTTACCACATATTGACTTTGGGCTAGTGAGTCTTAAATTTGGGTTCGTTTGAAAAATTTTTGTTTGTTTTTTAGTTCAAACGAACCCAAATTAAACCTACTAGTTCCTTCTTCCTTGCACGACTCACTCTTATGCTCTATTCTACCTCTTCTTGCTATTTGAAACTTCTTTACAGGCTATTGTTCACCGATTATTTGGGAGCATCTTCCTTAAAAGAATTGTGACCACAGATGACCTATGTAGAAAATTTGTACCCTCTTTCCTAAAACCTTTAGCAGACAACATACCTAAAACA
>NW_019268618.1:376434-377525 GCF_002738365.1 Cucurbita moschata | reverse complement strand
TATCGCGTAACTGTCCCTGTAAGCAGCTTCATTCTTTCTTGATCTATGATCCGACTTTATGAAAAAAATCAGTCTTTCGGCTGAAAGTGTGACTGTTGGGTATGGATAAGCAGGACCTCTTGGTTCGAGGATAACCGAAGATGTTGGATAAGAAAGCTAAGCAGGCAAGTACAGGACGGACAAAATGCACATACAAATTGATTGACATGATTCCTCTCCCTCTCTCTTTGGCTAGTTGGCTAGTTACACGATAAGTGGGAAAACATATCAGGTAGGGAAAGAAAGGCTGCTCGATCTCCTGTAAGGCCAACCCTCAACGGCGAGCTCACCAGGCAATGTTATAAGTTCGATAAAAGTCCAAGGTTTCGTCTACTATGGACCAGGAAGCTCTTGGAGGAGCTAACATGAAATGAGAAATACATTCGTTTACGACAACTAATAGATAGCGAACCTTTTGGTAGAAATTGAATGATCCCCTGGCTCGGGCAAGAAAAGAAAAAGGTNAGATTGAATCACACCTGGTAAGAAAGGCGGTCTTAGCAGGTTTCTCCAAACGTATAAACAAAAAGAGGAAGCAATCGGTCCTAAAGAGGATACCGATACGCATACATTCTCGCATGGAAGAATCTAGTTGAACCGGATCAAGGGTCCTAACTTAGTCCGACTGACCTTCTTTAGCTTGCCCCCGCCCTTGTAACAAGGTCAACCCGTACGTGCTCTTTCCTTTCGTTTAGCGAGATAGCTTACCAACTCTTTCGGCTCATAGCAGCAGTATGAAAAGCGGAATCCTCATCCTGAGTCGAGTCCGCATTGCCATACGAATCGACATCGGCCAAACCAAGAGCTACTATTTTTTCTTTAATGAAAGCGGATCTAACAGTTTCGATAGAACCAACCACTTCTAAAGAAGAAGTCGCTCTACCTTGATCACCGTGGACATATGCAGCTCCCGCTTTACCTTTGTCTACCGTGAAAAGGAAAGTTCCCTCAATAGGCCCTCCCAGCTCCCGAACGTCTTTCTATCAATCGAGAGAGGTATAGAATAGTACAACAAACCAACAAGACAAGAATGGACTCATAAGATGGGCGGT
>NW_019268618.1:374672-376336 GCF_002738365.1 Cucurbita moschata | reverse complement strand
CCATAGGTATCTTTCCATTTATTGTTATTTCCATTTATTACTATTTCCATATCCTTGTAATTTATTTGATTATAAATAAGATAAATTTCACACCATTTAGGTGTGGTGGATTCAGCAAACATTCACACAAACGATTTCATTTGTGTTATCCGCCAAGGAAATGATCAAGGAATTCAGATCCTGAATAAAGTACTGTAGGCAAGCGAAGCTTTTGAAAATGAAAGCGTGTAGAACTCATATCCACTTTCTCTTCGATTCGTAAACTTCGGATCTAATCTTCCTTTCCTCTCTGGATGACTGAGAGACAATTTAGGCCTAGCGTGCATCTGATTCGGTCAACAATAAGGTACAAAGCGGATTGATTAAATGGGCTTGAAGTTCCATTATCGTTAGGTCGAAGATCTTTACTAGGTTTAGTGCACTTTGGTAGTTGTGAATGTTGCCGTAATCGAATGTCTTTCTCATTCAATATTCTTTCTTACCAAGCACTCATACTCACCAGGGTTGAGGAGACAGTCTGTGAGCTAATTGGGTTTCGAGATTGCGTATACGCGAAAAGAGCTCGCTTTCGACTTTCTCCTCGGCGTTTTGTGCCCGATTCTGGTTCAGGAAATGGTCTGATCTCTTTCATTAGAGCACATTGATGCTGAAGGAGTCTTCAAAACCGGTGGAGAGGCTATGATGACTTCAAGCTATTCAAATAGCATTACTGATACTACAAAGAAAGGGTATGTAAGTCACACTAGTGGAATAGCTTTTTCATAATAATTATCTCGATATATGATACAAAAAACCTGTCTGATGACTGATAAGGGAAGGGGTTTCAAAAGATAAAAGAATTACAATTCTATGTGTTGATAGAAAAGGAGACTGCCTTCGTGACCATGGATAGGCTATGGGGCTTTGCACTTATCAAGGTGACAGGATTTGAACGTATGGCTCTCTTAAACTTCTTCATTGGGCTCTCTTAAACTTCTTCATTGGTTATGAAAAGTTCCTAGAAAGAATACAATCGAACAATTTGTGTAATGCTCTTTTTGAAGTCGGGCTCGAGATGATCTTTATTCTTCCAAGAATATGTTTCATTCTCTATTCTCATGTTCTTGGTTCAATGTTTAAAATTCACATTTTAAATCATATCATCTTGCTTAATTCATTTTGATATAATATTGTTGGGGGCATTTTGAGAATCGAACTTGAAACCTCTCACACCCAAAACAATAATCATACCACTTTGATCAAATACCATTGTAGTGGATCTATAATTCTTAGTTGCTAGTCTATATATGAAATTTATATAAGTTGAGCAATGCACACGCATTCCTTTAGGTTAGGCCCATTGATAACTATTTTTTTTTTTTGTTTTTTGTCGGGGCATTCCGAGAATTGAACTTGAGACCTCTTGCACCCAAAGCAAGAATCATACCACTAAACCAAATGCCCTTATAATGGACCATATATTAAGTTGTTTCTGTTATGTATCATCATTATTCATTTATTATTTTGTTAATGAAATCCATGAGCAATTATTATTATATCTTTTAGATCTAGACCGCTGTTAAATTATTTACATAGGGTTTACGATAATTACTGTAGAGAGAAGAAAAAAGAATAGAAGTAGTGTAAAAAGATAATTACTGTAGAAAGATAATTACTGTAGAGAG
>NW_019268618.1:368382-374662 GCF_002738365.1 Cucurbita moschata | reverse complement strand
AAACTGTTAAGGATATTTAGTAATAAATTATAGTTTACCATATATATTATATTTGATATTTTATTATAAGACAAATATCTAATATTTGCCTTATTACCATAGGTATCTTTCCATTTATTGTTATTTCCATTTATTACTATTTCCATATCCTTGTAATTTATTTGATTATAAATAAGATAAATTTCACACCATTTAGGTGTGGTGGATTCAGCAAACATTCACACAAACGATTTCATTTGTGTTATCCGCCAAGGAAATGATCAAGGAATTCAGATCCTGAATAAAGTACTGTAGGCAAGCGAAGCTTTTGAAAATGAAAGCGTGTAGAACTCATATCCACTTTCTCTTCGATTCGTAAACTTCGGATCTAATCTTCCTTTCCTCTCTGGATGACTGAGAGACAATTTAGGCCTAGCGTGCATCTGATTCGGTCAACAATAAGGTACAAAGCGGATTGATTAAATGGGCTTGAAGTTCCATTATCGTTAGGTCGAAGATCTTTACTAGGTTTAGTGCACTTTGGTAGTTGTGAATGTTGCCGTAATCGAATGTCTTTCTCATTCAATATTCTTTCTTACCAAGCACTCATACTCACCAGGGTTGAGGAGACAGTCTGTGAGCTAATTGGGTTTCGAGATTGCGTATACGCGAAAAGAGCTCGCTTTCGACTTTCTCCTCGGCGTTTTGTGCCCGATTCTGGTTCAGGAAATGGTCTGATCTCTTTCATTAGAGCACATTGATGCTGAAGGAGTCTTCAAAACCGGTGGAGAGGCTATGATGACTTCAAGCTATTCAAATAGCATTACTGATACTACAAAGAAAGGGTATGTAAGTCACACTAGTGGAATAGCTTTTTCATAATAATTATCTCGATATATGATACAAAAAACCTGTCTGATGACTGATAAGGGAAGGGGTTTCAAAAGATAAAAGAATTACAATTCTATGTGTTGATAGAAAAGGAGACTGCCTTCGTGACCATGGATAGGCTATGGGGCTTTGCACTTATCAAGGTGACAGGATTTGAACGTATGGCTCTCTTAAACTTCTTCATTGGGCTCTCTTAAACTTCTTCATTGGTTATGAAAAGTTCCTAGAAAGAATACAATCGAACAATTTGTGTAATGCTCTTTTTGAAGTCGGGCTCGAGATGATCTTTATTCTTCCAAGAATATGTTTCATTCTCTATTCTCATGTTCTTGGTTCAATGTTTAAAATTCACATTTTAAATCATATCATCTTGCTTAATTCATTTTGATATAATATTGTTGGGGGCATTTTGAGAATCGAACTTGAAACCTCTCACACCCAAAACAATAATCATACCACTTTGATCAAATACCATTGTAGTGGATCTATAATTCTTAGTTGCTAGTCTATATATGAAATTTATATAAGTTGAGCAATGCACACGCATTCCTTTAGGTTAGGCCCATTGATAACTATTTTTTTTTTTTGTTTTTTGTCGGGGCATTCCGAGAATTGAACTTGAGACCTCTTGCACCCAAAGCAAGAATCATACCACTAAACCAAATGCCCTTATAATGGACCATATATTAAGTTGTTTCTGTTATGTATCATCATTATTCATTTATTATTTTGTTAATGAAATCCATGAGCAATTATTATTATATCTTTTAGATCTAGACCGCTGTTAAATTATTTACATAGGGTTTACGATAATTACTGTAGAGAGAAGAAAAAAGAATAGAAGTAGTGTAAAAAGATAATTACTGTAGAAAGATAATTACTGTAGAGAGAAGAAAAAAGAATAGAAGTAGTGTAAAAAGATAATTACTGTAGAAAGATGATAATTACTGTAGAGAGAAGAAAAAAGAATAGAAGTAGTGTAAAAAGATAATTACTGTAGAAAGATAATTAATGTAGAGAGAGAAGAAAAAAGAATAGAAGTAATGTAAAAAGAATAAAAGTTATGATAAAAAAGATATAATTACGGTAGAGAAAAGAAAAAAAATAGAAGTAGTGTAAAAATTTGATAGTTCCATTTGAGACATATATCGTGGAGTACACAAGTATTAAAAAAGCATTTACTGTAGAAAGATAATTACTGTAGAGAGAAGAAAAACGAATAGAAGTAGTAGAGAGAAGAAAAATTACTGTAGAGAGAAGAAAAAAGAATAGAAGTAGTGTAAAAAGATAATTACAGAGAAGAAAAAAGAATAGAAGTAGTGTAAAAAGAATCAAAGTTATGTTCTAAAAAAGATAATTAGAAGTAGTGTAAAAATTTGATAGTTCCATTTAAGACATATATCGTGGAGTACACAAGTATTAAAAGAGCATTTACTATAGAAAAATAATTACTATAGAGAGAAGAAAAACGAATAGAAGTAGTAGAGAGAAGAAAAATTACTGTAGAGAGAAGAAAAAAGAATAGTAGTGTAAAAAGATAATTACTGTATAGAGAAGAAAAAAGAATAGAAGTAGTGTAAAAAGAATCAAAGTTATGTTCTAAAAAAGATAATTAAAAGTAGGGTAAAAATTTGATAGTTTCATTTGAGACATATATCGTGGAGTACACAAGTATTAAAAGAGCATTTACTGTAGAAAGATAATTACTGTAGAGAAAAGAAAAACGAATAGAAGTAGTAGAGAGAAGAAAAATTGCTGTAGAGAGAAGAAAAAAGAATAGTAGTGTAAAAAGATAATTACTGTATAGAGAAGAAAAAAGAATAGAAGTAGTGTAAAAAGAATCAAAGTTATGTTCTAAAAAAGATAATTAAAAGTAGGGTAAAAATTTGATAGTTTCATTTGAGACATATATCGTGGAGTACACAAGTATTAAAAGAGCATTTACTGTAGAAAGATAATTACTGTAGAGAAAAGAAAAACGAATAGAAGTAGTAGAGAGAAGAAAAATTGCTGTAGAGAGAAGAAAAAAGAATAGTAGTGTAAAAAGATAATTACTGTATAGAGAAGAAAAAGAATAGAAGTAGTGTAAAAAAAATCAAAGTTATGTTCTAAAAAAGATAATTAGAAGTAGGGTAAAAATTTGATAGTTTCATTTGAGACATATATCGTGGAGTACACAAGTATTAAAAGAGCATTTACTGTAGAAAGATAATTACTGTAGAGAAAAGAAAAACGAATAGAAGCAGTAGAGAGAAGAAAAATTACTGTAGAGAGAAGAAAAAAGAATAGTAGTATAAAAAGATAATTACTGTAGAGAGAAGAAAAAAGAATAGTAGTGTAAAAAGATAATTACGGCAGAGAGAAGAAAAAAGAATAGAAGTAGTGTAAAAAGAATCAAAGTTATGTTCTAAAAAAGATAATTAGAAGTAGGGTAAAAATTTGATAGTTTCATTTGAGACATATATCGTGGAGTACACAAGTATTAAAAGAGCATTTACTGTAGAAAGATAATTACTGTAGAGAAAAGAAAAACGAATAGAAGCAGTAGAGAGAAGAAAAATTACTGTAGAGAGAAGAAAAAAGAATAGTAGTATAAAAAGATAATTACTGTAGAGAGAAGAAAAAAGAATAGTAGTGTAAAAAGATAATTACGGCAGAGAGAAGAAAAAAGAATAGAAGTAGTGTAAAAAGAATCAAAGTTATGTTCTAAAAAAGATAATTAGAAGTAGGGTAAAAATTTGATAGTTTCATTTGAGACACGATAGTTCACAAGTATTAAAAGAGCATTTACTGTAGAAAGATAATTAAAACGAATAGAAGCAGTAGAGAGAAGAAAAATTACTGTAGAGAGAAGAAAAAGTAGTATGAGAGAAGAAAAAAAGAATAATAGTGTAAAAAGATAATTACTGCTGAGAGAAGAAAAAAGAATAGAAGTAGTATAAAAAGAATAAAAGTTATGTTCTAAAAAGATAAGAAAAAAGAATAGAAGTAGTATAAAAAGAATAAAAGTTATGTTCTAAAAAAGATAATTAGAAGTAGTGTAAAAATTTGATAGTTCCATTTGACACATATATCGTGGAGTAAAGAGCATTATCATTAACTAAATGATGTACACTAACTTGTAGCACTTATACTTTCTCTGAGGCAAATCTTTTGATGAATGAACATAGGGGCCATTCCAAGAATTGAACTTGGGACCTCCTACTCAATAACCCTACGGCAACCAGATTAACCCTACGGCATGACAATCCTTGAGCTTCCACTCCTCTGTGGTCATGGTATCCAGCTTCACCCCCAAAATGGGTTCCTGAATATTTTTCTCGTATAGATAATCTTCAATTTGCATCTTCTAGAAACTGATATCGAATCCATCAAACTTTTCAATTCTATTCTTTGAACTTTCCATCTTCACAGATCGTGGTGAATCTCTCCTCGCTCTGATACTAGTTATTAGAATCACACAACAGCGCACACACTTGATCTAAATGAACACAAAGAACATGATAGAGAAAATGTAAGAAGAAATATTGACTAATGATTTTGTATTAATGAATTCAGGTATGCAAAGAGAGGATATGGAGAATGAGAAATATACATTTAGGAAGCACTGACTAATGGGTATACATATGATTTCAGTTTATTATATATAGCTTCACTATATGTAACCGCCTACTATATATAATTATTTAATATATATTTCTCTATCAGATTTTTACTATAAATCGTCAGCCTTCATATCCAACATTCTAGAGCCCAAATAGTCAGGGATTGATGTCATACAGCTCAACTTGAGCTAGTTGAATTCAGTTGAATTCTACAAATAGCAAAATGGCATGTTCACTCGGGTTTATTTGACCTGCAAAGGCTCTTGTCAGTGATCACTCAAATGCTTGGTGACGCAGAAATAATACCATATAGGATCCAATTGCTCCTATGGATACAGAGTAAGGCTCTTGTCAACGTTATTATTCCGACCAAGAAAACATCAAGTAAAAGCTGGTTGATAGAGATATTGGCCAAGGGTTGCCTGTGGCTGCATGTTAGATGTCTCAGCTATTCTTGTACAGAATTTGTGGTTCATGTTGTTTTGTGTTGAACTCGAGACTTCTTGCACCTAATGCAAGAATCATACCACTACACCAAATGCCCTTATAATGGACCATATATTAAGTTGTTTATGGAATGTATCATCATTATTTCATTTATTTTCTTTGTTAATGAAATCCATGAGCAATTATTATTATATCTTTTAAATCTAGACCGCTGTTAAATTATTTACATAGGGTTTACGATAATTACTATAGAGAGAAGAAAAAAGAATAGAAGTAGTGTAAAAAGATAATTACTGTAGAAAGATAATTACTGTAGAGAAAAAAAATTACTGTAGAGAGAAGAAAAAAGAATAGAAGTAGTGTAAAAAGAATAAAAGTTATATTCTAAAAAAGATAATTACTAAGAAAAAAGAATAGAAGTAGTGTAAAAAGATAATTACTATAGAAAAATAATTAATGTAGAGAAGAGAAGAAAAAATAATAGAAGTAGTGTAAAAAGAATAAAAGTTATGTTCTAAAGAATAAAAGTTATGACTGTAGAAAGATAATTACTGTAATTATAGAAAGATAATTAATGTAGAGAAGAGAAGAAAAAAGAATAGAAGTAGTGTAAAAATTTGATGGTTCCATTTTTTAGGCTCATCTTTTGATGAATGAACATAGGAGCATTCCAAGAATTGAACTTGGGACCTCTCTCACCCTAAGCGAGAATCATACCTTAGTTTCATTTATGACAAACTCATATGAAACATAATTGCATTAATAGTACTAAGAGTTGGAGTCTATAAAAATTTCATGAACTTAAGTGCAACTCATGCTTCATTAAAGACAGATAAACTTTAGTTAAGTAACTGGAACTTTAAATTACTTCATGTGGAGCTTATTACTCTATGTTAGCTACTATCTTTAGGATTTATTAATTGGACACGAGTTCTTGGATTTAGGGGATTGTTTTATGTAATTTTCAACTACAACTTATGTTTTCAAATTTTTAGGTCATAATTTAGGTAGTGGTTGTATATTATGGATGAACACTAGAATTTCTATCCCGTTCACCAATTACTCTATTTTTGTTTGAAGGCTATAATTGTCATCTATGTTGTACGGCAATAAAATTTGTTTAGATGAAATTTTAGTTAAAGTTGCATATTTTACTTCTTGCGAGTAAAAAATTTATTTCGTAGCATAATATGAATTTAGTTGCAGTGTTATTAGGAATAAGATGGAGAAATAAATTTTCTTTAAAATAATAAACAGACCCAAGTTCATCTTTGTTGTTGTCTAATTGTGATTTTGCAAAAAGTTTAACTAATAAGAAATATCAAGGTAAATCAAGAATTTATCCTACACGTCATTCA
>NW_019268618.1:340497-354423 GCF_002738365.1 Cucurbita moschata | reverse complement strand
AAAGGCTCTTGTCAGTGATCACTCAAATGCTTGGTGACGCAGAAATAATACCATATAGGATCCAATTGCTCCTATGGATACAGAGTAAGGCTCTTGTCAACGTTATTATTCCGACCAAGAAAACATCAAGTAAAAGCTGGTTGATAGAGATATTGGCCAAGGGTTGCCTGTGGCTGCATGTTAGATGTCTCAGCTATTCTTGTACAGAATTTGTGGTTCATGTTGTTTTGTGTTGAACTCGAGACTTCTTGCACCTAATGCAAGAATCATACCACTACACCAAATGCCCTTATAATGGACCATATATTAAGTTGTTTATGGAATGTATCATCATTATTTCATTTATTTTCTTTGTTAATGAAATCCATGAGCAATTATTATTATATCTTTTAAATCTAGACCGCTGTTAAATTATTTACATAGGGTTTACGATAATTACTATAGAGAGAAGAAAAAAGAATAGAAGTAGTGTAAAAAGATAATTACTGTAGAAAGATAATTACTGTAGAGAAAAAAAATTACTGTAGAGAGAAGAAAAAAGAATAGAAGTAGTGTAAAAAGAATAAAAGTTATATTCTAAAAAAGATAATTACTAAGAAAAAAGAATAGAAGTAGTGTAAAAAGATAATTACTATAGAAAAATAATTAATGTAGAGAAGAGAAGAAAAAATAATAGAAGTAGTGTAAAAAGAATAAAAGTTATGTTCTAAAGAATAAAAGTTATGACTGTAGAAAGATAATTACTGTAATTATAGAAAGATAATTAATGTAGAGAAGAGAAGAAAAAAGAATAGAAGTAGTGTAAAAAGAATAAAAGTTATGTTCTAAAAAAGATAATAATTACTGTAGAAAGAAGAAAAAAGAATAGAAGTAGTGTAAAAATTTGATGGTTCCATTTTTTAGGCTCATCTTTTGATGAATGAACATAGGAGCATTCCAAGAATTGAACTTGGGACCTCTCTCACCCTAAGCGAGAATCATACCTTAGTTTCATTTATGACAAACTCATATGAAACATAATTGCATTAATAGTACTAAGAGTTGGAGTCTATAAAAATTTCATGAACTTAAGTGCAACTCATGCTTCATTAAAGACAGATAAACTTTAGTTAAGTAACTGGAACTTTAAATTACTTCATGTGGAGCTTATTACTCTATGTTAGCTACTATCTTTAGGATTTATTAATTGGACACGAGTTCTTGGATTTAGGGGATTGTTTTATGTAATTTTCAACTACAACTTATGTTTTCAAATTTTTAGGTCATAATTTAGGTAGTGGTTGTATATTATGGATGAACACTAGAATTTCTATCCCGTTCACCAATTACTCTATTTTTGTTTGAAGGCTATAATTGTCATCTATGTTGTACGGCAATAAAATTTGTTTAGATGAAATTTTAGTTAAAGTTGCATATTTTACTTCTTGCGAGTAAAAAATTTATTTCGTAGCATAATATGAATTTAGTTGCAGTGTTATTAGGAATAAGATGGAGAAATAAATTTTCTTTAAAATAATAAACAGACCCAAGTTCATCTTTGTTGTTGTCTAATTGTGATTTTGCAAAAAGTTTAACTAATAAGAAATATCAAGGTAAATCAAGAATTTATCCTACACGTCATTCAAGATGACAATAAAATGGAGTTAAATTGAACGCAGTTTTAGTTTCATGTTAGTAGGTTCAAGATGAAGCATAATTTTATTAATGATATTAAAGAAAAATTCGTGTTTTATTGGAAGAGACCAACTTCATTTAAGGTACTAGGAGTTTAAACTACTTCCATTGAATCACTCCATAATGATTACAAATTTAGGGTTGGCTACTTGGACATCAATTATCAACTTTAGGTTATAATTTAAGTAGTAGCCATTATAATATTAATGAGCATAAGAGCTACAATTATTCCATGGACCATATGTGTTATAGTTAAATGAATATATATATATTATGTATGTCGAGGTTTGGGTAAAGCACAAAGTAGTAAGGAACACCATTGTTAACTCTAGAGCCACCCACAACTCATGATGGAGACCGATGCAAAATATTTTAACATCCTTTGGCATCAAGATACAGGAAAGATGAACGCCATCAAATTGGAAGCTTTACCTGTCTTAAGAGTCACAATGAGAACTCTAATCAAGCTGGAGCCTTGGACTGGGCAAATTATTTAGTGATAGTTGAAATGGATGACTTCGAAGTCGTGTCAGGAATGAACGTCCTGCTGAAACACAAAGTCAGTTACATGCCCCTAGCAAAATATCTAGTAGTAATGGAGTCTAATCCTACGATCATTCAGAAAAACATCCATCAACCAAGAGGGTTGAAAATGATGTCGATACTACAGTTGAGAAAGAATCATAGCCATGATGAATCTATGCCTGCTGCTATTGTTGTAATTGAAAAGGGGAGCTCGAGTGAGCCAACCTCAATAGAAACCTTGTTGCCACTACATGAACACCACGACGTAAACATGGTCAGATAATGGATTTATCCCCACCAAGAGAGACAAAAAGAAGGTCAGATACTGAAGAAGGGAGACAAAAACAAACCACTGAAGCAACACATGTTCACACAGAAATATCATCTAGACGGATGAAGAGAAGGGTCAGTTGGAAGCGTCAACCACAATAATTTCAAGAAAAATAAAGAGTTCATATAAGTTAAGTTCAGATAAACTTCGAGTTCAAAGCAACAAGAACCAATGACTGGTGTGAAAATACTATGGACTAGTTAAAGTTATCCATAAGATTACGAAGACATCATATAGAATTCAATTGCTCTTATGGATGCGGACTAACCTTGTTTTCCACGTTAGTAACTTGAAACGTTATTATTTCGACCAAGAAGACATCAAGCAGAAGCAGGTGGTATGACGTCATACAAATAAGAAAAAGTTTCAAGCGAAGAAAGTAGAAAGACATGAATAGAGAAGACATGAAGTCTCAATAAACCGAGAAGTGATTTTCAACAGCACCTAGTAGGTTGGAAGAGACTCCTCATTATGAGATCAGCTAGAAGCGCATTGAGAGACCAAAAGTCAGCCTCATCCAATAAATTGTGTTGGGGCAGATGTCACAGTCATGATTGCCCAAGGCGTGTTGCCTGTGGTTGCATGTTGCATGTCTCAACAATTCTTGTAAACGATTTGTTGTCCAAGGCGGTTATTTGGGCAATGTTATTGTTTACCGATTATTTGGGCGACATGCCTTGAGCAATCATGACCGTCACAATTGGCTAAGACATTTGTTGTCCAAGAGACACCTGGTCATGATTGGCTAAGACATTTAAAGAAGTTTTACCTAGGGCAACTTCTATCACAATCATCTTCCCGCTCTCTGAAACTTCTTTAAATGTTATTGTTCACTGGTTATTTGGGTGCATCTTCCTTAAAAGGATTGTGAGGATAGATGACCTAGGTAAAACTTCTATTGGGAGATCAGTGCAATAGAGAATCTGTGTCCCTTTCCTGAAACCTTCAGCGGACAGCATAACAGAGAGTTCCTAGAAAAAATATCATAGAACAATTTGTGTAATGCCTTTGAAGTTAGGCTCAAGGCTCTATCTTATCTCCCAAGAATATGGTTCATTCTCTATTCACATAGAAATTCTGCAATAGAAAGTGGTACCCTCGTCTTCTTTTACAAAACTTTCTCAAGTCCTCATGTAATGATTTGAAAGTGGTACCCTCATCTTCTTTTATAAGACTACCTCGGTCTTCATGGAATGATTATGCTATGTTGATTCTTAGAGAAGGGAGTAGGAGTAAGAGTAGATGACTCTTTATGGTCCAAGTCCCGAAAAAGTAAGTCTTTATGTCAAGAAAGGAGAGGAATCCTCGTAGTTTCCAAGATTTGAAGAGAATCATACATACACAAATTTCCTTTGTTTGTTTATTCTTGTTGTTTCCTCTCTTTAATTAACATGTTATAAAGACACTGGTAAATTATAATTAAATATAGCATCTTTTTTTTTTCTTTTTTTCTTTCCCAATATCCTTCTAAAATACTTCTTGGTTCAAGGTTTAAAAAACCTATTTTAAATCTTATTATATTGCATGCTTCAATTTGATATAATTGTTAGAAAGCAAATCAAGACGAGTAAGTGGATTAAATCTGTAAGCAACTTCAAAAAGAGAACAATGAGTGGCAAACATTCATCCCAAGACTTAATATTCTTACAAATAATAGCCCTAAGCAATGCCCCTAATGTTCTATTAACCACCTCAGTTTCCTCATTAATCTGAAGATGACATGTAGTTGAAAACAATAATTTGTTACCCAATTTATGACTTAATATTCTTATAAATAATAGCTCTAAGCAATGCTCCTAATATTTTATTAACCACCTCAGTTTGTTCTTGAATCTGAGGATGACATGCAAGTGAAAACAATAATTTGGTACCCAATTTATCCACCATACTTTCCAAAAATGACTTAAAAATTTAACATCCCTATCTTTTTTTGTGTGCAGCAAACATTGGGAACATTGACTACAAAACTTATAAACATTGTAATTCATGGCAAAGGTCATATGGATCATGATTTGCATTTTCTCCCATATCTTGGTTTCGCTAACTAAAGTTTTCCAATAACTCCCAAACTTCATTACCTTATATAAACCTCTTGGGATAAGGATTCATATAACACTTCATAAAATAAGATCTACTGATGAATTTCATAGCATTTGAAGGTCATCTAGGTCATGAACCGAAGGTAAATTACTTCAAATTTCCTTCCACGTACTCCTTATTGAGTCTAGTTTCTGAAACCATAAGATTTTCTATCAGAATCGGTCTGAAATGGGTTTAACATTGAGAAAACCAGAGAAAATGTCAAATTTTAAGTTGACTTGGACAGTTCAGTTGAACTGGCCATATCATCGTTTTCTTCCTCTGAACAGGAAGAAGATGCGCATTTTTCGCGTCGCCGCCATCTGAAACTCGGCCTGTACAGCCACATTTACAGCGTTTCTCTCCTCGATTTCTTCGTGAAACTTAAAGATGGGTATTACAAGGAAGGTCTAGGGATTGATTTGATGATACCTTCTCGTGGATCGTAGCCTAAGATATTCGCTTCGAAAGTTCATCCAAAATCTGATTTATCGCTGGAGATAAAACAAAGGATTTCTTATTGGGTAGCCGATTCTAGGGGTTTCAAGGCCCTATTTCTTCATTGAACCTCTTCCATATCCTTTCTTCAGGCTAAAGGAATTGGTTTGGAGGAACGTCTTTGAGTGTAATTCTTATTCTATAAAAATTTTAATGATTTGGGAAGTTTATAAAAATTAGAAAAAGTACCATTTTCTCAATGTTTATTCAATTTTACTTGTTCTTTGCTTCTAGATACAACCTAGTAGGGATTATACACGGTCTCTTATTGGAGACCTTGAGTGTTGCAAATTCTCCTCTCCTTTGAAAACTTTCGGTCATCCAAAGTGCTTATTCTAAAATAGGTCAGGGTACAAGGTTCTTATTTGCCTTCTTTTTCCCAAGTGGCTTCTTCTACTCTATGATTCTTCCATAGGATCTTAACAAGAGAGATTTCCTTGTTTCTCAATCATTTGACTTTCTTGTCTATTATTTGAATCGGGTCTTCTTTATCCGTTAGGTCATCTTTCAAGAAGAGAGTTTCATGAGCCAGTACGTGCGAATGATCTAGGGTCTACTTCCATAGTACGGATACATGAAAGATATTATGTACTGCAGACAAGTTTGGGCATTGCCCGATTCTATAAGCCATAGATCCAATCCTTTCTAATATCTCAAAGGGACGGATAAACCTAGGGCTTAGCTTCCCCTTTTTACCCTACCTGAGCACCCCTCTCATGGGGTGCTACCTTTAGGAATATATGATCCCCTACCTACAATTCCATGTCCTTGCGCCTTAGGTCTGCATGGCTTTTCTCTCGGCTTTGTGCGGTTTGTATCCTACCTTTAATCTTCTAGACTGTGGCGTTGGTAATTTGCACCAGCTCTGACCCAATAATTGTCGTTTGCCCCCTTCCTTCCCAAAAGATAGGGGATCGAAATCTTCATCCATAGAGAACCTCATATGTGGCCATTTGTATGGTGGCTTGGCAAGTATTATTATAAGCGAATTTCATAAGGGGTAGGTACTTATCCCAACTTCCTGCATAATCCATCTCATATACCCTCAACATGTCTTCCAATATTTGCTTGAGCATTTCTGTTTGACCATCTGTTTATGGGTGGAATGTCGTACTATAACTGCGTACCCAATGCCTTTTGTTGAATTTTCCAGAAGCGAGATTTAAATCTGGCATCTCGGTCTAATACTATTGTCTTTTGTTGAATTTCCAGAAGTGTACCCAATACCTTTACTGATGAATATTTATTTTTAATGTTAGCAAGAGTAGCTCAGTTGGGAGATTGTTAGACTGAAGATTTGAAGGTCACACGTGTTTTATCCACGTTCAACGCACCTAATACAAGTTTATTATCTGACTATACAATCTAAAAACATAACTTGCTTATTCAATCTAAAATTAGTGATTATTTCTTTTTTATACATAATGAATGAGTGGAAATATCTTTAATTATGAATTTTCATTTTTAATATTAGCGGGGATAGCTCTGTTGGGAGAGCGTCAGGCTGAAGATTTAAAGGTCACGTGTTTGATCTCCATGTTCACCGCACCTAATTCTAGTTGCATAACCCGACTATTCAATCTAAAATTAGTCATTATTCCTTTCTGAAATCTCAATGAATTATCCGAAATACCTAACATGTTCTAGTTCACCGCACCTTATACAAGTTGGATAACTTGAATATCTTATTAAAAATTAGTGATTACTTCTTTTTAAAATTTCAATGAATTAGCGAAAATACCTTTACTGATGAATTTTCATTTTTAATGTTAGTGTGGATAGCTCAATTGAGAGAGCGTTAGATTGAAGATTTGAAGGTCTCGTGCTCGATCCATGTTAACCACACATGGTTCACGTTGCACAATTTGACTATTCAATCTAAAATTAATGATCATTTCTTTCTAAAATTTCAATTAATTAGCGGAAATATCTTTACTTAAAAACATTCATTTTTAATGTTAGCAAGGATACCTCAGTTTGGAGAGCGTCAGATTTAAGGTTTGAAGGTCACTTGTTCAATCTCCACGTTCACCGAACCTGTTTCTATTTGCATAACCTGACTATTCAATAAAAAATTAGTCATTATTTCTTTTGAATCAGCAAAAATATCTTTACTGATGAATTTTCATTTTTGATGATTGCGGGGATAGCTTAGTTGGGAGAGCGTCAGATTGAAGATCTGAAGGTCACGTGTTCAATCTACGTTCACCGCACCTGGTTCATTACTTAAGAATTTTTATTTTTAATGTTAGCAGGGATAGTGATTATTATTTCTTTTTAAAATATAATGAATTAGTGGAAATAGCTTTACTTATGAATTTTTATTTTTAATGTTAGTAGGGATAGCTCAGTTGGGAGAGTGTTAAATTAAAGATTTGAAGGTCACGTGTTTAATCTCCACGTTCACCGCACTTGTTTCCATTTGCATAAGCGTGGAAATAGCTTTACTTATAAATTTTTATTTTTAATGTTAGCAGGGATAGTGATTATTATTTCTTTTTAAAATATAATGAATTAGTGGAAATAGCTTTACTTGTGAATTTTTATTTTTAATGTTAGCGGGGATAGCTCAGTTGGGAGAGTGTTAAACTAAAGATTTGAAGGTCACGTGTTTAATCTCCACGTTCACCGCACTTGTTTCCATTTGCATAAGCTTGACCTCATTGGTTGCATAAGTTCATTAAGTTGCATAACTTTATTCAATCTAAAATTAGTGATTATTCCTTTTTAAAATATAATGAATTAGCAGAAATACCTTGACTTATGATTTTTTTTCTTCAAATATTAGCGAAGATAACTCAGTTTTGAGAGTGTCAAACTGAAAATCTAAAGGTCACGTGTTCGATCCATGTTCACCGCACCTGATTCACGTCACATAACTTGACTCCTGACTATTCAATTTAAATACCTTACTAATGAGTTTTCATTTTTCATTTTCAATGTTAGGTGGATAGCTTGGTTGGGAGAGCGTCACTATAGATCTCAAGGTCACGTGTTTGATCCACGTTCACCGCACCTTTTTAAAATATCAATGAATTAGCTATTGGGAGAGCGTCACTATAGATCTCAAGGTCATAATGAGTTTTCATTTTTAATGTTAGGTGGATAGCTTAGTTGGGAGAGCGTCACTATAGATCTCAAGGTCACATGTTTGATCCACGTTCACTGCACCTGATTCAAATTGACTAAGTTGCATAACCTGACTATTTAATCTAAAATTAGTGATTATTTCTTTTTACAATTACTTGACTATTTAATCTAAATTGAGTGATTATTTCTTTTTAAAATTTCAACGAATTAGAGTAAATAATTTTACTGATGAATTTTCATTTTAATGTTAGCGTGGATAGTTTAATTGGGAGTGGGAGTGGATTCCTAATTCTTTATTTGACTATAAATGCTCCATAAGACATTTAGTAAAATGACTCATTTTATTGCATGGAACAATAAAATTGACGTTCCCGTAGAATTGTCAATACATTCTACTTTCAATGTTGCTAAATTGAGTCCTTTTGATGTAGGTGATGATTTTTCTGATTCGAGGACGAATCCTGAAGAGGGAGATGATGATAAGAATCACTGTGTACATTCTACTTTCAATGTTGCTAAGTTGAGTTCTTGTAACAACCGAAGAAAATAAAATAAAATAATAATAATAATAATAAACATAAGACATTTAGTAAAATGAGTCATTTTATTGCATGGAACAATAAAATTGATGTTCCCCTAAAATTGTCAATACATTCTACTTTCAATGTTGCTAAATATAGTGGGTTATTTTAATGTTACTTAAATCTCGAGCTATTTAATCGGTTCAGGGTCTTAACTCACGGTTCTTTGGGTTTTTCTTTCATATATCCTTAATTCATACTTGGTTTAGGGTTCATATGAAAATCCAAGCGATTTCTACAAGTATTTCTTAACAAAAAGTCCAAGGTGGCTACTTGCCTCGTCGTCGACGTTTGGGACGTCCATTCTTGAGCTTCCAGTATCTGAATTACTTCAAACTTCCTTCCACGTACTCCTTATTGTGTCTAGTTTCTGAAACCATAAGATTTTCTATGAGAATCGATCTGAAATGGGGTTAAAATTGAGAAAACCCAAGAAAATGTCAAATTTTGAGTTGACTTGGACAGTTCAGTTGAACTGGCCATATCATTGTTTTCTTCCTCTAAACAGGAAGAAGATGCCCATTTTTTGCGTTGCCGCCATCTGAAACTCGGCCTGTAAAGCCACATTTACAGCGTTTCTCTCCTCGATTTCTTCGTGAAACTTAAATATGGGTATTACAAGGAAGGGCTAGGGATTGATTTGATACCTTCTCGTGGATCGTAGCCTAAGATATTCGCTTCGAAAGTTCATCCAAAATCTGATTTATCGCTGGAGATAAAACAAAGAATTTCTTATTGGGTAGCCGATTCTAGGGGTTTCAAGGCCCTATTTCTTCATTGAACCTCTTCCATATCCTTTCTTCACGCTAAAGGAATTGGTTTGGAGGAACGTCTTTGAGTGTAATTCTTATTCTATAAAAAAATTTAATGATTTGGGAAGTTTATAAAAATTAGAAAAAGTACCATTTTCTCAATATTTTTTCAATTTTACTTGTTCTTTGCTTCTAGATACAACCTAGTAGGGATTATACACTGTCTCTTATTGGAGACCTTGAGTGTTGCAAATTCTCCTCTCCTTTAAAAATTTTCGGTCATCCAAAGTGCTTATTCTAAAATAGGTCAGGGTACAAGGTTCTTATTTGCCTTCTGTTTCCCAAGTGGCTTCTTCTACTCTATGATTCTTCCATAGGACCTTAACAAGAGAGATTTCCTTCATCAAGTTTACTCAACTTCTTCCTCTGAAGCTAGAGGAATCCTTAATTTGATGGAAAAGAGATCGTAGATAGGAATTTTGACTCTTATCCCCAATTTAATTTTGAAACTTATTTCCTTCAATTTGGCACGCTCTCGAGGTTATTTTTCTTCGTGGTCTTCTATGGAAGCATTCCTTGGAGGTGTAGAAATTGATTGGAATCATTCTTGCTCGACGAGTCATCATGTATCCTCGGATTGGATTTTCAAGTTTTTCTTGAAGTTCTTCAATGGCGGATTGAATTGGGGGAATGATTTCTGGGCACTTTCAGCACTCTATTCCTTCATAGAACTTGTGGGTAATCTTGTTCAGAAACTGTAGGAATAAGTTTGAAGAGAAATGGTGGAGGATTGCTCTCGAATTTGGAAGAATCTAAGAGTAAGAGACCCATAATCTAAACGCTTATTGCCTTCGATTGGGGGATCAACCTTTCTCGATTCTTATTTCGTATTGTTGCTCCTACTTCAGACTTTATAGGAGGATTTTAAACCGACATTGAGAGCTCCAGATTCTTCGTTATTTAGAAGTTTGAAGAGAAATGGTGGAGGATTGCTCTCGAATTTAGAAGAAATCTGAGAGGAGACCCACAATCTAAACGCTTATTGCCTTCAATTGGTGGATCGACCTTTCTCGATTCTTATTTCGTATTGTTGCTCCTACTTCCGATCTTATAGAAGGAGGTTAAACCGACATTGAGAGCTCCAGAATCTTCTTTATTTAGAGATCGAACTTTCTGGATACTAGTCGTTGGATGTGATGACCCGTGCGTGTTCGTTCTAGATCATATCACATTTTGGAGGAGATCCAACGGTTGAGATTTCAGTTCGAAATATTTTGCTCGGATGGTCACGGTAGATGCTTTGATTCGAATTAGAGTGGCATTTCTGTAATTATCCATTCTTCCAGGGGTATTTTGGTAATTTGCCACTTGTTAAATATTTTATTATTATTTTTCTCGAAAAATCCATAATTTTTCTACAAATTTCTCATTGTTTTTTTATCATTTTTCCCTTTTTTTGAATCTTGAGATTCCTTCTAGATAACGAATTTCAAATCCGGAAAGATTCTTGATAATTGATAAAATGACTTTTTTGCCCTTTTGATTTACTTTTTCCTTTCCAATCCTTTTCAAAAGGCCTTCAACTCCTTGAAATCACTTGTTAGGGTACACGAGTGACTTGACTAAATCCTTTGTTCTTGCTTAATCCTTTAATTTTTTTCCTTTCTATCATTTGGGTCTTTCACGAGTGGCTTATTCTTATGGGAGATAATTTCCTTCATTTTTGGGTGTTACATATACATACTCGTTACAAACACAAAATAAGAAGCAGACTCAAAAGAAGAACAAAAAATACTAGATTAAAAACAGAGGTTAGTCCATGGCCCACACTCCAAAGTCCGCTCTCATCCATGACCAACTCTTAGTTACTTGAAAAAAAATGATAAACATGGAGTGAGTAGAACTTAGTAAGTAGCCTACTAGTAGGTTCTTAATCGCAACCTTAACCTAGGATATTACTTCTTTTTATGTTTTCAAGATCTTATACTGATCTTGAAAACCTTCTCCTAAAATAACCTTCAATTATCTCCCCATGAACACAATTTTCTCCCCATCTATCTTTTTTTTTTTAACACTTTTGAAAGTTAAAGAGTAGTTTTGAAGTTTTTTTTTTTTAAATTCAACCGTATTTTTTTTATAAAAAAATTTATCAATATTTTTTTTAGATAAAGTGCAAAGTTCAATGGTATTTTTATTAAGTTAGATTATAATTTAAAAAAAATACAAATTTTTGTGGATTAAGTTAATATTAATTTTATTAAAATACATAACACCATGTCAAAATTAATTTATTCGAACCAAAATTAAAACTAAAAAATCAATTTATTTTAAACTAAAAAATTAATTTATTTTTAAAACTAAAAAGTATACTTCTTTGACTAAAACATCCCTTATCCCAACTATAAAGAATTTAATTCCAAGCTCTTTTCTAATAGACAAACAATTTATTAACCTCTATTGTAAGATTTCACTTCATCAATTTAAGTAGCGTTCAACTATAAATATCGAATTTTAAAGTATTCCTCGGCAAAGTAAATATGTTGAAACTATCTATCAAAGGTGTTCCATAATGAGTTGGGGAGAAGTGTTTCCTTCCATTCTAATTTCAATTAAGATGACAAAAAAGTGCAAGAGGCTAGAAGGTTTGTAGTGGAAGAAAATAACAAGAGTCATGAACATCGTTTCGTTTACAAGCTGTATCATGTGTCTTATTGATGGTTACTTAAATCTCGTTGAATTGGTGCGCCTTTCACATCAGAGACATTTGTGCCTTAAACCGAGCTCTTTGCAATAGCGAACTTATTAAAAACTCTTTGCTTGCTGCAACATTTGCTTGACATAATTGGACCAAAGGACGGTATGGACGACCATAGCTCACTGTATTGGTCTCCAATCATGAAGTGTGACGTCGGATCTTTGTGCATACCATATTCATTAACTATAACATGGCAAGAAATTTTTTATGTTTTGACTGGGCATGCCATATTCTGTTGTTCTTATATATCTTTAGTTACGAGTGATTAAAGCAAAGAAGTATAGACATGGTTTCCAACCAACCCTTCCTTTACAGTTAGTTCGACGAATGGGTTTTTGCTATCATTTTATCGTTAACCCTTCCATTCGATTTTGTGTTATGATATCATACAGGGAATGAGAAGCGACCTTACTTGGAGAAAATTATATACCGTTTGATAATTATTGTTGATAACAAAGATAAATTGAATTATAAGCATTTTAAGTTCAAAAGTAACAAATTACTTGTACACTTTTACTTATAATCTTCATACTCTTTATATAGCGATAAGGAACGGAGGTTTAGAAAAGATACTCATAATCACATTATGACTACGCCATATTTCATTAATAAAAGAGAGTAATACATCCACAAACACACACGCATATATTTCGAGAGAGAGAGAGCTTATTATAAGTAGAGATAGCATTCTAGTAGTTGTATTGCTACTTGGGGACAAGGAAGTCAAGAACTTTTTTAAAAGATGAGAGCTTATGAGTAGGTGGCGATGGATATATCACATGCACAAAAAGAAAGACCAAGGAATATCATCGTTATTTATAACTTCTATCTGAAGAATATAAATTCTGCGAGGACGACGTTCTCTAGTCATACCAACCAGATCGTTCACCACATGCTTGTAGATGAAACGATGTCTACTATTCTCGTTATTCTTTTCAACTACGAACCTTCATGCATTCTGCACTACTAGGATATTGACATCTTTAATTGGTACTAAAGCATCTAAAGGCAACCCTTCCACACGGCTCATTCTAACACCTTTGGTAAATAGTTCCAAGAGACATTGTTAGGCCGATTTTGTTCATGAATACTTAAGAATTTGATATTTATAGTTGTAGTTGAACCCTACTTAAATTGATGAAGTGAAATCTTATAATAGAGTCTAATAAAGCGTTTGTCCATTAGAATACGTTGGAATTAAATTCTTTATGGTTCGAGATAATAGTTGTATTCTTTAAGTCATTCAGACTAGTGTTACTAGTACTTGTTAGTATATTTGAGTATAAATATTAAAATGATTAGTTATTAAATATTGTTTGAATTAAATCGTTTATAATTCAACTGATCTTCATAACATAATTCATAAAAAAAAAATAATAATAATTAGGAAGCATTTATGTGCTAGATAAAAATAAGATGCATAAAAAGAATTTGCCCTAATTATTTTATTCATTGACCTTTAATCTTAAAAGTAACTTAAAATACTGCAATATTGTGATTCAATTGCCTAGGCCAGAACTAAAAAAATAATATTTCTAAAAGATGGAAGAATTCATAAGCCAAACAAAATATGTATTCAAAGATGAAGAATTCACAACAACAATCACAAACAATATTAATTAGCATATTGTCTTTTGGTTT
>NW_019268618.1:332532-340197 GCF_002738365.1 Cucurbita moschata | reverse complement strand
AACGTACATTAAGCTTTTTTTTAAGTATACAAATATATAAACTTATTTATATGAATTTATCTCTAATATAAAATTGATAAATTTTTTGAAATAATTCTTTTTAATTAATGTATCATTGTCACATCGGTGTCCTAGGTTTCTTAAGAATGACATGTTACTGTTAGGAACAGAAAAAGAAAACCGTAAATATCATAAGAATTGGGAGAAATCTCTCATCCAATTGAAAAATAACTAAATCAAATCTAATTCAAATAACTAGATCAAATCTAATCCAAATAACTCAATCAAATCTAATCCTAACAATCTCTCCCTTAAACTGAACACGAATAGTAATCAGTTTATATCTACGACCCATACCAAACTTCCACTAGGTAACTTCATCAATTCTCATGTGTCATTTCTGTTTATTGCTCTAGATCCATGGCTTGCCTCCATTTCTCACTCTTCAATGCTTCTTTAAAATTTACAAAGTTTGCAGGTTCAGTAGGGTTAAACATGGCTGAGCTTCATCATCTTCTTTACAAAAAAAAACTTCTCCTATTGCATAGTCTCTCATCCAGACTGGCGGTCTCTTATTCCTCGCCTTATTCAAGCTAGGAGAGCTTGCTTTAGCCAAAGAGCCAGATGAAATGTTTTCCTCCGCAGTATTTTCATCTGCTGCTTCTATATCATTATTTTCATTTGCCGCTTCTATATCATAGAGTCTGTAAGCATTTGACTCTTCACTAACTCCCAGCAAAACATAACTCAAACTATTATCATCTAGCTTAGTTTTCTAAGCTGCCTCTTCTTTTTGTCTCTGAATCAACTCGAGCTCACAATATTGTTCTTCTTCCTTCTGCTGCAGCTCCAGAACTAATCGTTGCTGTGTTTTCTCTACCCTTCTTCTATTCTCTTCCAGCATTTTATCTTGCTCTTCTCTCTCTTTTCGTGCTTGTTATTCTTTTTGTGTTGTAGCAGTAAGAGCGGCTTCTTTCTCTTTCTCAAGCTGCACATCAACATCATCAAACAACTTCGTGCTACCTTCCTCTATTCGTTCCTGTATTTCTAATTTAGTCTCTTTAGAGTTTAGCCTTTCTTCAACCTTCTTCTGAATTAGTTCTTCCATCCTCCTAGCTGCATCTTCTTCTAACTTCTTCAACTCTACTTCACGCCTTTTCTTCTCTTCTTCCTCTTTCTTAAGCTTCTCTATGGAATGATTTCAATCAGTTGATGCACAACTAGGACTGGAACTGGACGATTTGGGGAAATGAGATAACGAGGAAGACCTACTTCTGCGTTGACAACTGAGGGAACTTGAACGGCTGCTTCTCCTGGAATGGGTAGTGGAATGATAGGGGGAAGAACTTGGGTCCCTTCTGTTGAGTTATGAAGTCTGATGCTTATTTATAGCTTTGTCAACGGGTATATCCGGTAAAGCTATATCTGGTAAAGTTATATCCGATAAAGCTATATATGGTAAATAGTTATATATAATAGATGGTTAAATTGAGTAAAGATATATATAGTAAATAGCTATATATAGTAGATGATTAAATCTAGTAAAGCTATATATAGTANCTTTGGTAAATAGTTCCAAGAGACATTGTTAGGCCGATTTTGTTCATGAATACTTAAGAATTTGATATTTATAGTTGTAGTTGAACCCTACTTAAATTGATGAAGTGAAATCTTATAATAGAGTCTAATAAAGCGTTTGTCCATTAGAATACGTTGGAATTAAATTCTTTATGGTTCGAGATAATAGTTGTATTCTTTAAGTCATTCAGACTAGTGTTACTAGTACTTGTTAGTATATTTGAGTATAAATATTAAAATGATTAGTTATTAAATATTGTTTGAATTAAATCGTTTATAATTCAACTGATCTTCATAACATAATTCATAAAAAAAAAATAATAATAATTAGGAAGCATTTATGTGCTAGATAAAAATAAGATGCATAAAAAGAATTTGCCCTAATTATTTTATTCATTGACCTTTAATCTTAAAAGTAACTTAAAATACTGCAATATTGTGATTCAATTGCCTAGGCCAGAACTAAAAAAATAATATTTCTAAAAGATGGAAGAATTCATAAGCCAAACAAAATATGTATTCAAAGATGAAGAATTCACAACAACAATCACAAACAATATTAATTAGCATATTGTCTTTTGGTTTGTCACATTTTCAAACATGAACAAACCTCAATTTCGAGTCGGTGAGTATTATGGATCATAATCGACAGTACTTTGCAAGTAGCTTTGAGCATTCACAAAAGGTCGAAAGTTGAATTTCTTAAGAATGGTAACCAAATAACCAATGATTATTGTTGAATTTCAAAAAAAATACACCACAAATTTCATTTATAGATATAAATGGAACCATTTATATAAAACCCTGATTATATAATTGCATCTTCACTAACAAACCCACCTCGGAGTGATCATCTTCACCAGAGACTGCAAATTAAGAAGCCTTCCAGGATTACTCAAAAGTGAACTTTTAAGACAAATGAAGCTATATTTGAGCAAGAAAAATCATGTTACATGTGTCTGGGATACCACGGAGACACCATTGCAAGCAATCACTACCACCTGAAGTTTCTTTGATATTGTAGTTGGATCTATAAGACTCATCCCTCAGATGTGAAAGAGTAGTTATATCCAACACTCAGATGTGAAAGAGTAGTTATAAACAACATTCTTACTTGTGTGCCTCTTATAGTACTCTCAACAAATGGATCGCTTGATCTATTCTACTCTACTTTACTTCCTCTTGATAACGGTGTGGTATTGACACAACTCATATTGCTGATAGTCATTACTTACATCCAAAACTAGATTATAGCGGTCGACTATCGTCAAGGACTCATTCACCATTTCCATTCCTACCGACGGAAAAGTTTTAATACATTCATTTCTTTCTCCTTTCTAACTTCTTCATTCTCACATTCAACTTTTGTTTATTTAAAAAAAAATTAAACGTGAAAAGGGAGAAAGAAGGAAGAAGAAAAAAGAAAACCCTTAATTTTGAAAGCTTATCAAATACTATTTGACCGATGTAATGAAAGCTTGAGAATAATTTATTCTCACGTCCCTCTTTGAAACTTGTTGGATATATATCCGTCCTTCACATGTTGTATCATAATCATATCATATCGTAAAAGCTTCGTGGTTATATCCTTCCCTAATTTATCATAGCCTTAACATACTTAGACATATCATAGTTGTGTCGTTACCTGAACGTACCTTAGTCATAATGTTACAGGAACGTATCCTAACGCTATCGTTTTATCAATCTATCATAATCCTATCACTTTCTACCCATAGCCTAATCGTATTGTTTTATGAATCCATCGTGACCATATCGTTTTTATCAATCTGTCATACCCATAGCACTTCGATACGTAACCAAACCATAACATTTCATGAACATGTCTTACTAGTATCGTTACATTACGTTTAGTGCATCCTTCTCGTATCCTATCTCAAATATACCATTGAACACATGGTACCGTACGTATTATCATACAATTCACATATTATAACATATCATAAGCATATCGATTCACAAACATTTCACACATATCAATATATATGACACTTGCAGAACCACGGGCACAGTCAACATCAAATATAACCATATGGATGGTAAGGCCACCTACTTGATTAGCTTAGGCTGGTGTCCCCAATTTATCCATAAGAAAGTTCGTTTTGTCCTTTGTATTAAAGTCAACCTATATGAACATGACATCAATTTCAATCATTTCTCTAAATTTTATGATGCTCTAGTGTTAGATTTCATGGGAATATTGCATGAGCAAAGTCTTGAAATGTCTATATATCAAAACTGTTTAACACTTTCCAAATTTTGATTTTTGGCTGTTTGTGTTTTTTTTTACTTGTGTTCCTAATCTTACTTCGGTGTGTTTGTTACATTTTTATTTTTTTTAATTATGTTAGCAATTAGCCAATTTAATCAATTCATGTTTTATGTTTATTTATTTATTTTTAATTATGTTAGTGGCTATTCATCGACTTTCTAAATTAAGGATTTTATTTTTTTGTTGGGTCAAAACATCCTAAAGCACAAAATTGAAGTTGTAGTTAGTCAATTATAATATTTGACGTGCTAGTTTTCAAACTACTTTAAATGGGTCTAAAGAAAGTATGAGAATAACTTAGTGTCACTAATCTGACACGTGTTGGGCATGTACTGAACACTTGTTAATACAATGGATACATTACAAATTTATAATCCATCGTATCAGACACTTGACTTTGAATATATTTTGAGAGTGAAACGTACCTTAAGCTTTTTTGTTAAGTATACAAATATATAAACTTATTTATATGAATTTATCTCTAATATAAAATTGATAAATTTTTTGAAATAATTCTTTTTAATTAATGTATCATTGTCACATCGGTGTCCTAGGTTTCTTAAGAATGACATGTTACTATTAGGAAAAGAAAAAGAAAATCGTAAATATCATAAGAATTGGGAGAAATCTCTCATCCAATTGAAGAATGACTAAATCAAATCTAATTCAAATAACTAGATCAAATCTAATCCAAATAACTCAATCAAATCTAATCCTAACAATCTCTCCCTTAAACTGAACACGAATAGTAATCAGTTTATATCTACGACCTCATACCAAACTTCCACTAGGTAACTTCATCAATTCTCATGTTTCATTTCTGTTTATTGCTCTAGATCCATGGCTTGCCTCCATTTCTCACTCTTCAATGCTTCTTTAAAGTTTACAAAGTTGGCATGTTCAGTAGGGGTAAACATGGCTGAGCTTCATCATCTTCTTTACAAAAAAAAACTTCTCCTATTGCATAGTCTCTCATCTAGACTGGTGGTCTCTTATTCCTCGCCTTATTCGAGCTAGGAGAGCTTGCTTCAGCCAAAGAGCCAGATGAAATGTTTTCCTCCGCAATATTTTCATCTGCTGCTTCTATATCATTATTTTCATCTACCGCTTCTATATCATAGAGTCTGTAAGCTTTTGACTCTTCACTAACTCCCAGCAAAACACAACTCAAACTATTATTATCTAGCTTAGTTCTCTAAGTTGCCTCCTCTTTTTGTCTCTGAATCAACTCGAGCTCACAATATTGTTCTTCTTCCTTCTACTGCAACTCCAGAACTAATCGTTGCTGTGCTTTTTCTACCCTTCTTCTATTCTCTTCCAGCATTTTATCTAGCTCTTCTCTCTCTTTTCGTGCTTGTTATTCTTTTTGTCTTGTAGCAGTAAGAGCGGCTTCTTTCTCTTTCTCAAGCTGCACATCAACATCATCAAACAACTTCGTGCGACCTTCCTCTATTCATCCCTGTATTTCTAATTTAGTCTCTTCAGAGTTTAGCCTTTCTTCAACCTTCTTCTGAATTAGTTCTTCCATCCTCCTAGCTGCATCTTCTTCTAACTTCTTCAACTCTGCTTCACGCCTTTTCTTCTCTTCTTCCTCTTTCTTAACCTTCTCTATGGAATGATTTCAATCAGTTGATGCACAACTAGGACTGGAACTGGACGATTTGGGGAAAGGAGATAACGAGGAAGACCTACTTCTGCATTGACAACTGAGGGAACTTGAACGGCTGCTTCTCCTGGAATGGGTAGTGGAATGATAGGGGGAAGAACTTGGGTCCCTTCTGTTAGGTTATGGAGTCTGATGCTTATTTATAGCTTGGTCAACGGTTATATCCGGTAAAGCTATATTTGGTAAAGCTATATCCGATAAAACTATATATGGTAAATAGCTATATATAATAGATGGTTAAATCGGGTAAAGATATATATAGTAAATAGCTATATATAGTAGATGATTAAATCTGGTAAAGCTATATATAGTAAATTGAACTATATATATATCCCGTCCGGTAGAGCTTTGAGATGTACTTTCTATTCTCTATAATTCTCTCTTACTGTACATACGTGAAATCATCATTAGAAAAATCCTTTTACCTAGAGTTCTCCTTGCACTTTTCTCTATCCTTTTCTTTGTGTTCATCTAGATTGAGCGTGTGCGTTGTTGTGCGATCCTAACACCTTCTGCTTCTCTGACTTTGGCGAGAGGAATTGGAGCGGTGAGTGTACGACAGAGACCTTGAACCACTTCTCCCCATAAGTTTCAATTGAGTTTGAACGGCTGCTATAGGCTGAGATATACCATGCAATACGAACATTCGATTCAAAGACATCTTTGTCCCCATGATTAAGCCTCTCTTAGGATGAAACACCTTGCATGTTTCATTTTGAAACAAAAAGATAACCCCCTTTGCTTGCAATTTACCACTACTCAACAAATTGTTCCTCAGGTATGGCACATAGAACACTCCTGTGATTATCATTATGATTCCATTCACTTCAAGCCGTACATTACCCTTTCCAGTTACAACCATGCTTGAGTTGTTGCCCAGCTTCCCTGAATCTCTGAAACTTCCATCAAAATCTAAAAAATATTCCTTCTTCCCACACATATGATTGCTACATCTCGAGTCAAGGAACCACATATCTTCTCTATTGGCCTTATTCATATTCACGTAAGCCATCAGCGACATCTCTTCTCGATTCTCTGCATAGTTTATCTCCTTCTCCTTGCTTTGACATTCCCATTGAAAATGTCCTAGCTTGTGACAGTTATAGCACTCTACTGTGGCCTTGTTGAAGGTTTGTCTGCCTCGTCTAGTATTGCTTTGACATTCCCATTGAAAATGTCCTAGCTTGTGACAGTTATAGCACTCCACTATGACCTTGTTGAAGGTTTGTCTACCTCGTCCCCTTGCCACTAAAGCTTCCACGACCTTGGCTCCTTCCTCCAGCAGACTGCACAAGTGGACTCTCCATTGACATACTTTTATTATGACACACGTAGAAGACTGCTGCTTCTAGTTTTAACTAGTTTAGGGCATGACTCTGATACCAAAATGTTAGGAACAGACAAAGAAAACTGGAAAGATCAAAAGAATTGGGAGAAATCTCTCATCCAATTGAAGAATGACTAAATCAAATCTAATTCAAATAACTAGATCAAATCCAATCCAAATAACTCAATCAAATCTAATCCCAACAGTTACCATATCTATTTGGTATCATATTTATGTCTCGTAACTATATCTCATTTTTATTTTTGTGACTCTGAGATATTTTGCTTTTATAAATAGATATCTTCACGAAANTACCCATAGCACTTCGATACGTAACCAAACCATAACATTTCATGAACATGTCATACTTGTATCGTTACATTACGTTTAGTGCATCCTTCTCGTATCCTATCTCAAATATACCATTGAACATATGGTACTGTACGTACTATCATACAATTCACATATTATAACATATCATAAGCATATCGATTCACAAACATTTCACACATATCAATATATATGACACTTGTAGAAACACGGGCACAGTCAACATCAAATATAACCATACGGATGGTAAGGCCACCTACCTGATTAGCTTAGGCTGGTGTCCCCAATTTATCCTTAAGAAAGTTCGAATTGTCCTTTGTATTAAAGTCAACCTATATGAACATGACATCAATTTCAATCATTTCTCTAAATTTTATGATGCTCTAGTGTTAGATTTCATGGGAATATTGCATGAGCAAAGTCTTGAAATGTCTATATATCAAAACTGTTTAACACTTTCCAAATTTTGATTTT
>NW_019268618.1:329000-332522 GCF_002738365.1 Cucurbita moschata | reverse complement strand
TTTTTTTTTTTTTTTTTTACTTGTATTCCTAATCTTACTTCGGTGTGTGTTTGTTACATTTTTATTTTTTTTTAATTATGTTAGCAATTAGCCAATTTAATCAATTCATCCATTATGTTTATTTATTTATTTTTAATTATGTTAGTCATTACTTTTAGCTATTCATGGACTTTCTAAATTAAGGATTTTATTTTTTTGTCGGGTCAAAACATCCTTAAAGCACAAAATTGAAGCTGTAGTTAGTCAATTATAATATTTGACATGCTAGTTTTCAAACTACTTTAAATGTGTCTAAAGAAAGTTTGAGAATAACTTAGTGTCACTAATCTGACACATGTTGGGCATGTACTGAACACTTGTAAATACAATGGATACCTTACAAATTTATAATCCATCGTATCAGACACTTGACTTTGAATATGTTTTGAGAGTGAAACGTACATTAAGCTTTTTTTTAAGTATACAAATATATAAACTTATTTATATGAATTTATCTCTAATATAAAATTGATAAATTTTTTGAAATAATTCTTTTTAATTAATGTATCATTGTCACATCGGTGTCCTAGGTTTCTTAAGAATGACATGTTACTGTTAGGAACAGAAAAAGAAAACCGTAAATATCATAAGAATTGGGAGAAATCTCTCATCCAATTGAAAAATAACTAAATCAAATCTAATTCAAATAACTAGATCAAATCTAATCCAAATAACTCAATCAAATCTAATCCTAACAATCTCTCCCTTAAACTGAACACGAATAGTAATCAGTTTATATCTACGACCCATACCAAACTTCCACTAGGTAACTTCATCAATTCTCATGTGTCATTTCTGTTTATTGCTCTAGATCCATGGCTTGCCTCCATTTCTCACTCTTCAATGCTTCTTTAAAATTTACAAAGTTTGCAGGTTCAGTAGGGTTAAACATGGCTGAGCTTCATCATCTTCTTTACAAAAAAAAACTTCTCCTATTGCATAGTCTCTCATCCAGACTGGCGGTCTCTTATTCCTCGCCTTATTCAAGCTAGGAGAGCTTGCTTTAGCCAAAGAGCCAGATGAAATGTTTTCCTCCGCAGTATTTTCATCTGCTGCTTCTATATCATTATTTTCATTTGCCGCTTCTATATCATAGAGTCTGTAAGCATTTGACTCTTCACTAACTCCCAGCAAAACATAACTCAAACTATTATCATCTAGCTTAGTTTTCTAAGCTGCCTCTTCTTTTTGTCTCTGAATCAACTCGAGCTCACAATATTGTTCTTCTTCCTTCTGCTGCAGCTCCAGAACTAATCGTTGCTGTGTTTTCTCTACCCTTCTTCTATTCTCTTCCAGCATTTTATCTTGCTCTTCTCTCTCTTTTCGTGCTTGTTATTCTTTTTGTGTTGTAGCAGTAAGAGCGGCTTCTTTCTCTTTCTCAAGCTGCACATCAACATCATCAAACAACTTCGTGCTACCTTCCTCTATTCGTTCCTGTATTTCTAATTTAGTCTCTTTAGAGTTTAGCCTTTCTTCAACCTTCTTCTGAATTAGTTCTTCCATCCTCCTAGCTGCATCTTCTTCTAACTTCTTCAACTCTACTTCACGCCTTTTCTTCTCTTCTTCCTCTTTCTTAAGCTTCTCTATGGAATGATTTCAATCAGTTGATGCACAACTAGGACTGGAACTGGACGATTTGGGGAAATGAGATAACGAGGAAGACCTACTTCTGCGTTGACAACTGAGGGAACTTGAACGGCTGCTTCTCCTGGAATGGGTAGTGGAATGATAGGGGGAAGAACTTGGGTCCCTTCTGTTGAGTTATGAAGTCTGATGCTTATTTATAGCTTTGTCAACGGGTATATCCGGTAAAGCTATATCTGGTAAAGTTATATCCGATAAAGCTATATATGGTAAATAGTTATATATAATAGATGGTTAAATTGAGTAAAGATATATATAGTAAATAGCTATATATAGTAGATGATTAAATCTAGTAAAGCTATATATAGTAAATTGAACTATATATATATCCCGTCCGGTAGAGCTTTGAGATGTACTTTCTATTCTCTATAATTCTCTCTTACTGTACATACGTGAAATCATCATTAGAAAAATCCTTTTACCTAGAGTTCTCCTTGCACTTTTCTCTATCCTTTTCTTTGTGTTCATCTAGATTGAGCGTGTGCGTTGTTGTGCGATCCTAACACCTTCTGCTTCTCTGACTTTGGCGAGAGGAATTGGAGCGGTGAGTGTACGACAGAGACCTTGAACCACTTCTCCCCATAAGTTTCAATTGAGTTTGAACGGCTGCTATAGGCTGAGATATACCATGCAATACGAACATTCGATTCAAAGACATCTTTGTCCCCATGATTAAGCCTCTCTTAGGATGAAACACCTTGCATGTTTCATTTTGAAACAAAAAGATAACCCCCTTTGCTTGCAATTTACCACTACTCAACAAATTGTTCCTCAGGTATGGCACATAGAACACTCCTGTGATTATCATTATGATTCCATTCACTTCAAGCCGTACATTACCCTTTCCAGTTACAACCATGCTTGAGTTGTTGCCCAGCTTCCCTGAATCTCTGAAACTTCCATCAAAATCTAAAAAATATTCCTTCTTCCCACACATATGATTGCTACATCTCGAGTCAAGGAACCACATATCTTCTCTATTGGCCTTATTCATATTCACGTAAGCCATCAGCGACATCTCTTCTCGATTCTCTGCATAGTTTATCTCCTTCTCCTTGCTTTGACATTCCCATTGAAAATGTCCTAGCTTGTGACAGTTATAGCACTCTACTGTGGCCTTGTTGAAGGTTTGTCTGCCTCGTCTAGTATTGCTTTGACATTCCCATTGAAAATGTCCTAGCTTGTGACAGTTATAGCACTCCACTATGACCTTGTTGAAGGTTTGTCTACCTCGTCCCCTTGCCACTAAAGCTTCCACGACCTTGGCTCCTTCCTCCAGCAGACTGCACAAGTGGACTCTCCATTGACATACTTTTATTATGACACACGTAGAAGACTGCTGCTTCTAGTTTTAACTAGTTTAGGGCATGACTCTGATACCAAAATGTTAGGAACAGACAAAGAAAACTGGAAAGATCAAAAGAATTGGGAGAAATCTCTCATCCAATTGAAGAATGACTAAATCAAATCTAATTCAAATAACTAGATCAAATCCAATCCAAATAACTCAATCAAATCTAATCCCAACAGTTACCATATCTATTTGGTATCATATTTATGTCTCGTAACTATATCTCATTTTTATTTTTGTGACTCTGAGATATTTTGCTTTTATAAATAGATATCTTCACGAAAATAAGTTTAATTTATGTTGAGATGGAGAATAAAAATTGACACTTAAAGGACGTTGATACTTGGGACTTTGATTCCTCTTAGTGTGAAGCTTGCATCTTGTAATTACTTGGGTAGAGAATATGTTTCACTTAAAATTCACTCAAGAGAAAATAATCAAATAATAAACCATATTTGGGAGAGGATAACTTTTTTTTTTTTTTTTTA